>NC_056735.1:1338580434-1338600434 GCF_019279795.1 Protopterus annectens | reverse complement strand
TAACTGTTTTTACACATACTCCCAGATTCCGGGTTGATGTTGTGCACATAGCTATATAACTCTTTCTGCACAGACTCTGGCCATGTGTTGACCACATGCTGGTGTACCGGGACATATCTAGAATATTGCCCTCTTCCAACTTTAGTGACCTGACACACACATATACATGCGTTCCTACACAGTTATATTCTGTAACACAGTGTGGGTGACAATGATCAGTGATACTTTATTATTCAGAGAAACTGCAACACTCACAATTCCCTACAATACCAGAGTGAACAGTACTAGTACAGGTTATAATGGTCTGTATTTCTCAGCACAGTGTTCGTATCTGACATACCTGTGGGAGCAATATTTGTTAGCACTACCTGACTGTTGCCACACAAACTTCCAGATTACACATTAGTATTATGCACATACATTTCACTCTGTTAGTGTACACATTCTGGTCACAGCTAGACAACATGGGAGTGTAGATAGGACATACTTGAAATTTTACTCTCCTAACAGTTTTGGGGGTTGCTACAGTGATATGTTTGTTCTCATAGGTGTTTGACAATCACTTGTATTCCCTGTTTGCTGACTCAACATCTGGGATCATTCCACAGACTTACCAGGGGGACAGGCAGAAGATACGGGCCCATATACTGGACATTCTCGCCTCATATGTACAGTTGTGGGGTATGATTCTGTATGCAGCCTACATCCACTCTCAGGATTCAAACAATGGCTGTGTCTGCTACAACTTAAACACTGTCCATCACAGTTGTGTCTGCTATATAGATATTGCTGCATATCTCCTATCTCTTTGTCTTATTAATCCCCTGTGCTTTTGCATTCTGGCCTTATATTACAAGACTCGTATACAGATTTCCTAGACATTTATATGTTGTAGGACAGTGTGGATGACAGTGATGTGTAATACCTCATTATTCAGAGCAACTGCATCAGTTGCACTGCCATACAATACCAATGTAAACAGTACCAGTACTGGGAATCATTATTGTATTTCTGGACACAGTGTTGGTATCTGACAGACCTGTGGGAGAAATGTTTATTAGCACTACCTGAATGTTCCCACACTGTACCAGATTCCACATTACTATTATGCACATACATCTCACTCTGTTACTGTACACACTCTTACCACAGCTTGATAAGTTAGGGTGTAAATGGGACATATGTAGCTTCTTAGTCTCATGAGGTATTGTGGAGTTGCTAGTGTGCCAGCTTTGTTCTCATAGATGTGTGTCAATCAGTTGTATTTCCTGTTTGCTGCCTATATGTCTGGGATCACCCCACTGATTTCCCAGGCGGACAGGTTGATAGGCAACAGATATGGGCCACTTTACTGGACATTCTGGGCATTTTTGTACAGTGGTGTGGTATGATTCTGTATGCAGAGTACTACCACTGGCAGGATTCGAACCATGGCTGTGTGTGCTAAAAAAAAAAACAACAGTTCACATCTCAGTTGCATGTGCTATTCAGGTTTTGTTGTCTGTATTTTCCCTGTTTTCTGTCTGTGTGTCTCTCAGTTGTACTAAATGGCCTCTGGGGATTATACCTGTCATATACAGGCATTCCTACACATTCAATTTATGGTGCACAGTGTGTGTAACAGTGCTTAATACTACAGTACTATTACATGATTGCTAATCTACATTACCATATGATACCAGAGTATACACATGCAGTCCAGCAGTTATTTCTTTATTGTCAGGCTATTTCACATTTATTGACATACAAATAATAGGTTCATAGGTTCATAGGTTCATACTAGGCTATCTGCCCGAGGGCATTTACAAGCCTAGCCCATCGTTTTGTGGCTTACGCCACCCCTTTAGTATGGGGAACTATACCCATTATTTTGCTGTGCCTCTGTCGAGCAGTGACACTGAGGTAATCCCTGGGATATATCTGCGATCTCCCATCCATTGGTCAAGATTTCTCTTGAACAAGGCCAGCGAGGTGCTCTGCCTCACATGTACCGGGATTTGTTCCACAGCATAGGGAGTCTTTGGGTGATGAATCTATCCCTCCAGCACGTCCTATTAATGGCCGTGTCGAGGTTTAAGTCTCCGCCCTTGTGGCTCTGATGGATCTAGATTTTTGAGGTGAAGCATATTCATCAAATCTGGGTTTGACATGGCCTTGTATGTTAGGCAAAGGTCACCTATGAGTTAAGCGGTAGCGACTGAATAGAGCTGGAGTTCTTTCAGTCGGTCAGCATAGGACAGATTTTTGAGACCCTTTATCCTTTTGGTGAGGAACTTTGTGGCCTCTCCAGCTGCTGCAAGTGTCGGGTCAGATACATCCCGAATGGGGCATTGTACTCAATCATTGGTCTGATGAGTGATGAGTAAAGGGAGACTATGATCTCCTTGATCTAGATGAGAATCCTTCATGATAAGGTGGGCAATGTAGAAGGTCTTCCTAACTACTTTAGCTACATGGGTGTCGAATGACAGACTACTATCAACCTGGGTCCCCAGGTCCCTGATAACTTCTTCTGTGCTCAGTGGATTGCCACCTATTTGGTAGCTAGGGGTAACCTTGTTTTTCCCAAAGGGTATGACTATGCATTTTTGGCATTTAACTTCAGGCCGTGGCTCTGGCACCAGTTATCCGTCTGTGAGACCCTTCTGAAGGATATCTGTGTCAGATGTGTTTTCTACTATGGCGCCCAGTTTGCAGTCATCTGCAAACTTTGTCAGCCATAACCCTCCTGTGTTTGCTTGTACTTCAGAAAAGTAGATGCCAAACAAGAGTGGGCCCAGGACTGAGCCCTGTGGGACACCACTTGTGACAGGTTTTGAGTCTGACATGGCGCCAGCAACTCTGACCCTGTGGGTTCTGTCACTCAACCAGTTTGCAACCCATCTTGTGATGTATGGGTTAACATTTAAGCTGATGAGTTTTCAATGATACCCGAGTGGGGTATTGTATCGAAGGCCTTAGCCAGATCGAGGTAGGCTGTATGGACTGCCTTTCCTCATCAATGGCTTTGGTGACTGTTTCAAGAAGTCAACAAAGTTTAAAAGGCATGATCTGCCTTTGACAAAGCCAAACTGGGTTGGATCCAAAGTCTGCAAATTCCTATGTCTTTATTTATGAGGTCCATTATGATCCTCTCCATGGCTTTGCAGATAAGGCTTGTCAAGCTAATGGGCTGGTAATTTCCAGGGTCAGTGGAGGCACCGCCTTGTGAAGTGGGACCACAGTTGCAGTGCACCACTCCTGGGTACGTATCCAGAGGTAAGACTTTGATTAAACAGCTGTCCTAGCTGTGGGTTTAATTCCTCATTGAGTTCGTGGAGCACACAGCGGGGACACCATCAGGTCCCATGGATGCTGTGTTTTTGCTTTGGAGAGCAGTTCTCACTTGGGCTCTGGAGATGTTTGGGGGCTGCAATCGCTTGGTATAGATATCTCTCCTTTTGGGGAGGGGAGAAGTTTGCACTGAACCTGTCAGCCAGTATGTTGGCAATGTCTGTAGGATCAGTGATCTTCACATCATTTTGAACTAGTTCTGAGCATATCTGGGAGTTTCTCCTAGGTTTCTAACATAGCTAAAGAAGGCCTTATGATTGTCTTTGAGTCTTTAGCTATTTTTCTCGAAATTTGCTTTGGATGATTTTATGAGAGCTCTTAGTTTTTTACTTATAGTGATCAAGGGTGTCTTACCTTTAAGGATTTTGCTCTATCTTGTAGTAGCTTCCTCCTTTTATTGTAGAGTTTGTTTATGGCTGGGGTCCACCAGACTGGACGCTTGCCTTTGGTACTAAGAGTCTTTGTTTTGTTTGGGATTGCCTTATCCATGCAGTCCTGCAGGTGCTGGTAGAAGGTGTTTGTAAGTGATTCAGCGGCTTGAGTACTGTTTTCCGCCGGCTAGGGGCCTTAAAGGAGACCACACTAGTCTTTAGAAGTGTGAAGTTGGCTTTGAGAAGTTCTTTACTGTGGTCTTTTATTTCAGGTGGGGTGGGATGAGGACCTCCAGCGAGATTAGTTTGTGATCTGATCTCACCAGTGAGGGTATACTTCGGTGTTGAACATTGTGCCCCATGTTCGTGATGATGAGATCAAGTATGTTATCTCCTCTTGTGGGGATGGTGACTAGTTGTTCCATGGCATTTGAGTTTATGAATTCCAGGAACTTTTGGGCTAGGGTGTTTGGGCTTGAGTAGTGTTCCCAGTCTATATTAGGGTCATTGAAGTCACCTAGTATGATGGTGTTTGGTGATACATTTATCCCTCTAGTGTTTTCAGGAAGGCCATGTGAGGTTCCTGAGTTTGTGAGGGTGGCCTGTAACATGCTACAATTTGCAGAGCAGTCTTGCCTATGGTTAATTGCACCTGGATGGTCTCCGATGCATTGCGTTGCCACCAGTCTTGAGGTGTGGGTGTCCTTGATGAATATGGATACCCCCTCCTTTCTTGGTATTGTCCGGATTTTGGGGCCGGAACGCATGATATGAGGTAAAACCTGATAGCACTGGGGTGCTCTCAGGAGCCTTGAACCAGGTTTCTGTCACAGCACAGACATCGATGTTCTCCATACTGAGAAGGGCCTCGAAAAGTGCATTTTGAGATTGAGACTTCTGGCATTGAGCAGCATTACCCTTAGTTTTTTTTTTTTTTGTGTTCTAGGGTGGTAGGTTTAGAATTTGAGCCTTGCCTAAAAAGGCACTATGGGGTGGCAGAGCCTTTGCCAATATCCGAATCCCAGGGTGACAGGTGCAAGCCGTCCCTTGCGAAGCAGCGTGGCTTGTCCAGCATGTCATCCCAGGCAGACAGATACTGGATCTCCTTTGAATGACACCAGTGTTTAAGCCAATTGTTAAAGCTGATCATCTTATCTCTGTATTGTGGCATCACTCTTGGTGAAGGTAGGATACTGCTCAAGGTCAGGGTCATACCTGCCTGGGCTACATAATCAGAGAGCTCCTCAATGTCTCTTTTCATGTAGTCCAAGGAGAGTGCGTCTCAGGTCGTTTACACCAGTGTGGACAATGACTGAGTCATATTTGTACTTGCTGTTGAGAGACCTGAGTGCTTGCGTTATGTGGTGGATTCTAGCGCCCGACAGGCAGCTTACTGTGACCTTCTCCTTACTCAGTCTGGTGGCGGGACGTCAGTGTGTCTGACTATGGAGTCACCAATGACTAGTGTGTCTGGCATTGTGTTTGGCCTTAAGGGCTGTGACTGTTTGACACTCTGACTGTGAGGTCTATGTGTTGCAGGTGTTGTGTTCTGAGGTGGTGGTTGTTTGGGTGTCTGCTTTGGTGGCCTCTGCTGTTTTGGTAGATTTTTGATCAGAGCCTCCGAGTATGTCTTTGTGTGTTTATGTGTATGATTTGAGGTTGTAATGGTGCTATGTGAGACTGGGTCTATAGTGTGTGTGGTAACCTTCTCCTCCTGACTGGTCTTGCCAGTCCTGTGTTGAAGAGCTCAGCCTCCAGTTTGGCCGTATAGTTGCATCTCTCGCATGTATTTGTGTTTTGTGGGAGGAGGAGAGGGTTGTCTGTGTACATGAGGCAATTGTAACATTGCCTCAGTATTCCCAGGTTCACCAGCTGAGCAGGAGAGGACACTAGCAAGTGATCCCTCGACATGCTAGAAGGATAGACAAAACTTTAAAAAGATTCAGGAGGACGTGGGTGACCGAGAAATGGGGGTTTCCTTTTGGGTACTATCTATGACAAGAGTGCCGTATCAAGGTAATAAGTACTGTAGGAGCAAGTGCTAGGTTTAACAGATAGAGAATAGTCTACTTGGAGTCAAGTGGAGATGATCTTTTTAGTTATAGGATCGCTGATTAGATCAGTAGTATAGTTCGAGGAAGGTAGTTTTAAGGGAAAATTTGAAGAGTGGACTTTAGGTAGCCCGAATAGTTTAAACCTGCCTAACCGCCGCTGCCCTAGTGTGCAACAGTGGCAGCTCTGGCTCATCGCTAATTGCCACAGCGTTTTATACCAGCGGGCTGGAAAAAGCTAGAAACTGGCCCAAAACGACCAATAAACTACTAGTTGCTGGCTGAAACCTCACAAAACTGGACAAAAGGCAGCTCAATGCTTTCCACTCCCACTGGTAAGCAAAGTAACTTCCTCTTCCCCAAATAAGGCAAGGAAACAGTACACAGGAACTACAACCAAAGCCCAGGAATCAGCAACTCTGAAACTGGACTAAACTAGTAAAGCAGGAAAAACAAGAGATATTTTTTTCTTTTTATTTCTTTTTTTCACAAAACAGGCAGAAACAGGTACAGCAAACACTTATAAATGCTATGAATCAGCTACTACAGCTTACACAGAAGAATTTGCTACAAATACAGTCAAATAGTAACAAACAAGGATTCCAAGTGCAATATTAAGTTAAAAAAGACTCTTCCTGCCATAATCTCTAGTGTATACAGTACTTGCCTTGAACTGTGCAGGTTTAGTGCAGACAATTAACTTACTACTACTTTTAGTATTATTTCCCATGACAGTAATTGCATGAGTATTACTGACTTGCCTTGCATTCCAACCTTGCCAGGTGACTGACGTGGGCCTCCTGGTTCACAACCCGCTCCATAGCAGCTGTGGGGGATATAAGAGGAATATTTAGCCATACCTATCCATGATATACCTGAGCTGGCAATTATTCCACACATAGTGGGGTGATACACACGACTGGAACATCCCCTACTGCTCTAGCCTCTTGGAGCCACTCCTCCAAGAGTTCCCCCTTACACTGCTTCAGGTCGGCATAGTGATGTCTGACCTGCTCACCAGTTCGAGGTATGCCAGTGGCATTGGTGAGGTCGCAGGTGAGATGGTCCCAGGCCTCTGCCTTATATTGGGAGCCCTGGTACTGGCCCTGCAGCAGTCTCTGATCATGATCTTTAACAAGGAATCCTGCCATGACTTTGGACTGCTAGATGCACCAGCGCTGCACCAGGAAGTGCACACCTTCTCCACTTACTGCCATTGTGCCTGCAAGGGGAAGCTATAACCAGTTATGAGATGTATTCCCACCTCTTGGGTTTAAGTAGGGTCGACTTCCCGCACTTTTCCATGATTGGACGGTTTTGAAAAGGCTAAGCTATGAGCAAACCTGCTTATCTAGGGTTGGCATTATTTAAAGGGCTATAACACTGGGCACATTGAGTTAGCTGGCCTACACATTGCTTACACTTCCTAAGCTGGCCTGTGCAGTACTTAACATTGCTTACATTAGACTTTGCGTTATAATTCTTTTTTCACATTGAGTTATTATTCATTACACCTTATATGTATGCCTGGTATCCATGATTCATATGTACGTACACTGTATGGGGTCCTTATGTTTTATTGGGGACTTCAACACTCTTACTTGGGTTCACATATTTATTTTATTAAGTGGGTTATGGGTTAAGGCACATATGTCTGTATACTGATTCCTTTCGCAGGTTCAATTTGGTTTTACTATGGTGAAGACCTGTTTGCTGATACCTCATTCTTCTGTAATTTTGTGATGGCTTTGTGGTTAACTATTGTGACTATGGTGTATAGGGTCCTGGGTTCGAGACTTGCATGGCTGTTTATTTTGTTGATGGGCAGAGAAACGACCGCTGGATACAGAGTGATTAAGGCACTTTTGAGCATTTGTAAGCATGTTTGCGTGGGTTTGCGTGACGGTAAGCACTGCTTACCTGCCATTACATCTGCTTACATAGAGTTAGCGTCAGAATTGCTTAATGAGTGTAGGCAATGCTTACTGCCACGCAAACGGGGTTAAACTCTCTTACTACTGCTTAAATATGCTTACTACTGCTTATTGGTGCTTAAACCTGCCTACTAGTGCTTTATTCATTATGACACTCACATGTGGATTCTGCCAGTCCATCCCTTTCTAGGAATAATGCATTGTTCAGTAAGATAATTTTGGTACACTGCAAATACAGAAATTTGTTCTTGAGGTTTTTAGCAGTTTTGCAGGAAGGATATCTTTCCATCCACATAGAATGAGCCTCTTGATTACGAGAAGCATTTTTCTAAGAAACTGACCAACACAAACAATATAAAGTTACTTCCAGGGACTCCCTGGATATTCCTACAGAAGCATCAGGACTATAGCAGGGTGCTTCCTGGGTTCTTGTTACACAATACAACCAGGAGCTATATTTTTTGTAAGAATTCCTGCTCTGTAATTACACACAGCTGTTTCCAGATGTTTCAAGTAAATAATAGCATAATTGTACTTGTATAGTTATTAAAACACCATTTGTCCAACTTGTGATGACATTACAAATTTGGCTGCCTACAATATCCATTTATATTATAGAATGAGTTCTTCTTCCTTGGATGCAAAACATATGGATCCTCTGCATAAGGTAGGACCTTCCAAAGACCCAGACAATTATGACCCAAAAGTCTGACCAGCCTCATATGCAAAGCCATGTAAAGACTTATCATAGAACCAATCAATAAGGATGCAAGGTACCTCAAAACACTGGGCTCATCAAGGGTAGCTCATGCTTATTCATCCTGGTGGACTTTTTAGTAAAAGGTCACCAAAGTAATGGATGAAGGTGAAATGTTACACACCACATACCTCAACTTGACTAAAGCATTTGACACAATCCTCATTCAGGCATTGCAGAAAAGCCAAATAAACTGACAATAACCCCCCTACATCACCTTTCAGATTGTCAGCTGCCTAACAGATAGGACACAGAACATCAAAATAGGGGAAGCTACTACCACAGAGAAACCAGTCGCCAGTGTAATCCCCCAGGGTTCAGTGATGAGGCCTATCTTGTTTGGCATATACTTCTCTCAAGTAAAACCAAATACCAAAGGACTCTGACTGAATATGTTTGCAGCTGACTTCAATCTAGAAGCAACCATCCTGCAGAAAGGTGTGCTCCAAATAAATAATAGGTGCCAAAATAATGGAATAAAACTAAATGCCAAAAAATGCATTACCATACACTTTGGAAAGTCACCAACCCTAGGGATCTACCACACTGACAATATGCCCCTACGTTTTAACCCAGTTGTTCAGGATTTAGGAACTTAAGTGTACAGTGACCAAACATTCCACAAAAATGTGTCCACTGTCATAAGAAAATCCTTCTATATTGCACAGTTTATGAATAAGGGATTGTTGTCTAGATTTAGGGCTTTCTTGTCCCACTTTACTCAGCCATCATTAGGCCAATCATTGAGTATAATGCCTCCTTTGTCATATATCTGTCCAGACACATGCAACAGCGAGAATACCCACATAAATACTTTGCTAAAAGGATGCAAGGCCTAAACAATATATCCTACATGGACCAAGTCAAAGACCTGTCACAATACTTAATATCCTATAGACTGCCAAGAGGTGACTTGTGTCTGGCATGCAAGACATTTTCTGACCCAATACTAATGGATCTACTGCACATCAGCAAATCATGTGGCCTTAAAAATACTCAGTTTAGCAACTTAAACATTTTCTGCAACATCAACAAACTGGTCTGGAGGGACAGATATAGTTTGCAGGGGATACCTCTACTCTGGAACAGACTTCCCATCCATGTTAAAGAAAGCTCATCCCTGTCCATATAAAAATATAAATTATATCTATCAATGGGTTTTAAAAAAACGCACTCCAGGACTGCCCCTTGTATTACTATTGGACAGAGGCAACTCCTAAGCATTTTGTCCCATGCATGGGTTTCCTCAAATTATTAGTGGTATGATCCCAGTTATTCTCACTAGGAGTAATATAAAATGATTGACCATGGAATGTACAAGGACAGTCTAACACCAAACAGAATAAAAAACACAGCATTGTAATAAATCTGTCATCCTGATTGTTGAGAAATACAAAACTTTTATTTCCAGGACAGAATAACTGGAAAAAACACCACAGAAATCAAATAATATCATTAAAAATATATATTTTATTTCTGCATAAAAGGTAACTATCACAACATCTAGGAGCCTTTAAGCATTTTTTAAGATTTCCCCCCAGATTCACGAATCCTCTGTGTAACACTTAATAAGTCTTACTCAGAGGCTGCAGTTGAATGGTATGACATCAGAGTGCCATGAATATTCATGAGGGCACACTGACTCAACCGTAACTCTTACACGGACCGAGTATGAAAGCAGGGGGCGTGTCCGACTGCCGAGCAGTCTAAATGTCCATGCCCCTGCAAGTGTAGTAAAAGCAAAATGTCAACACACAAGAGCGAGTTCGCTCAAATGTACTTGCACCCAACACCACACTCCCTGACACTGTAAACCCCCATCACAGTTATAAAAAGTAAAATATTATTTTTTTTTTTAAATCCACGATATAGCTGCTCGTATTTGCGCGTGTGTGCACAGGTGTGCCCATTGCTTAGTTATAGTTAGCAATTCCGACATGGAAGAGCATAAGAAAGAATGTTTATGCAAATCACACCAAATTGCAATAATGTAATGGTAGGGCGTATGCACAAAGAGGAGGCATTCACTGTTTGAGTCCCACCACTCCCCTTCTTATTTATGTTTTAAATCAGTATTTAAAATAATACCAGACATATATGATTAAAATATTATTAAAAGCAGTGAAATGGCCAATGTATCAGTGAACAAAATATATATTTTTAAAGGATCCAGATATATAATAGCCTGCTGTTAAGCAGCGCTTTACCCAGCTAAACAGAGGTGCCCATAGTTTAATAGCACTTTACCCAGCTAAACAGAGGTACCTATAGTTTAATAGCGCTTTACCCAGCTAAACAGAGTTGCCCATAGTTTAATAGTGCTTTACCCAGCAAAATAGAGTTGCCCAAAGTTTAAAAACGCTTTACCCAGTGCAATGTGTTTGCGCGGATGTGCGCTCCGTGCCAACTAGGGCACTGTAGGGCACCGGGGAGCAACGTAGAGCTAAGTTGCTTAAATGCAGCCACACCCCCTAGCATGTGTAGACAGTAATAAAATAAAAGAATGACAAGGTTCGAAGCCAGGACCCTGTGCATCATAATCAAAGTACAGAACCACTAAGCCATGACAGCTTAGGAGAAACAGCCACTATTAACATACATATACTTAGAAATGGTAGATTAACCATTACTAAGCACGTCTGCAATCAGCTTAGAATTCTCAAAAATGGCCAATCACAAAAAAGTGCGGGAAATGCAGCATATTTAAGCCCCATACGCAGGAATACTCGCCATAAATGATTGTAGCTCACATTTGCAGTCAGAATGGCAGGTGCACGAGAGGGTTCATGCTTCCGAGTGCAGCGCTGGGGCATCGAGGATTTGAAATACATGGTTTGGCTCCTTGTCCACCATCATGAGTCCAAACTCCTGCAGGGCCAGTTCCAAGGGACGGAATACAAGGCTGAGGCTTGGAACTGGTTAGCTTATGACGTCACCAGTGCCACAGGTGTTCCTTGCACTGGTGAGCAGGTCTGTCACCACCATGCAGACCTAAAGAGACGGAAGGAGGACCGCTTGAACCAATGGATCCAGGAGGCCTGTGGGATGCAGGATGCCTCACTACTGAGTATGTAGCCATGAAATGCAGTATGTAAGAATTGATAACTGAGTTGGTATAATGGATAGGAATGTCTCAATATCCCTTCATTTACTTTACAGGTGCAGGTGACCGTGCTGTGAATCAGCAAGCCTATGCTGATAGGCTGCAAAGGCTGCACCACCAGGTTGGTTAGTGATTCATTTGCATGTTTTGTTATATAAAATAGGGGCGAGAGCATGAAATAAAGTGTTGTAGTACAATAATACAGCCATAAAATGGCCTGAATAAGTCCTCTGCATGTACTCTTATATGACAATTCATAGAGTTAGAAAAAGAGCGTAGTAACCCATTAAGAAAGGTAACATATGTCTGGAATAAAATCTCTGCAGGTACTGTCATATAACATAAGTGACTGAGCCTGAAAAGTGTGTTCTAACCCATTAATAAAGGTCTAATATGTCTTGAATATGTCTTCCATATGCAGTGTTACAACAAATAAAGGAGTGAGTCTGTTGAAAAGTGTGTAATGTCAGTAATAAAGGTTTAAAACTCAGAGTGTGTGTGTGTCACTGAGTTTGAAATGTTGTTGTACCCTCACATTATACAAATAGTACTGTTTAAAAAAGTGTTGGCAACCCAGAGTTCTGCAGTCCCATCTAAAGTGGGTGTTGGAAGTGCTAGTAGCTGTGAAGCATATAAAAAGTCCTCAACAGTCAGTTACTGGCTGGCATGCATAAGTAAATCTTGCACACGAGTAGCATGCTAATATGTTCCCCAGAAATGTGAGTGTGCTTCCATAAATCCAAGGTTCTGTACAAATTGAAGTGAAAATGTCATGTGAAAACACCCAATGTAGATAAAGAAATATAAAAGCAATCATGAAATATGTAGCAGTAACATCAGCATCTTGGACAGTTAGTATGTCAGATATAGGTCAAGTATATATTGAACTAGCCAAACCCATTACACAACCTAATGCATGGTGGCAAGTGTAAAAATACATGTAGGGAATATACAGTTGCAGTCACTAGGAATGTAGTGTAGAGTAAAAGTAATTATAACATGTTAACTGAGGTTCTTTTCTACACCCTACTGTTTGTGCATAAACCATGTAATTCCACAGCTCAATGGGTATGTGTAATCTTAAATATTTGTTGGGACATATGTCCTATTGTTTTATAAATATTTGCATTCATGTTGATGCATGTGCCCTGTTCAGACACCACGTTCATGGTGGCCTGTTGCTACCAAACATCCCTGCATGCTGTTGGAATATCCACTGTCATTCAATATATGCATGTGTTATGCTTGCTGTTCAACTGTTGGAACCTTGGTGTGTTGGGTAAATGGGAATATTACTGCATGTTGTTACAACTAATCTGGAATGTGGTTGTTTATGTTGTAATTAAACACACCTAATTACAGAATGTATGGGAAGGCTGGTCCCAGCGGACCCACCTGTCCCTCGTCAGTTTTCGAGTGCACCTGGCACCAGCAGCTCTGGTGCCCAGCCCGGGCTCCCCTCCTCCATTGGTCCTGTGCCATCTTTGGGTATAAGTGCTGCAGGGGATGGGGCTCATCCCCCCGTGCAAGGCTGGGCAGAGAAGGGCCACCTGTCACCCTTCGAAGGGTCTGGGCTGTGGTGCATAGGGAGATCCAGCGTTCAGTCTCTGATCCCCTACGCCAGCTCGAGGCGAGAGTGGCGCATCTCTCAGGTGAGACTGCACGTCCTACTCAGCCCCCAGCACAGCCACCTTCGGGGCTGTGAAGGTGCAGTGGTGACTGCCCATGGGTGGGGATTTCAGTTCCACTGTTACCATCTGTGGGCTCATGGGCTTGCGATTTCCAAACAACCTTCCCCGTCAATTGTGTTCACCCACCCCATGTGTCAAATACCGCCCCTGTATGCATCTTGTTTGTCTTATCTGTTTACCTCCCCAACCTACCTCCCCAAATATACCTACATCCCCTACCTCACATTCCACTCTCACCTGAAAAAAAAATTTAAAAAGGGCAATCTGTTCCCACAAAAAAATTGCGCCCCATACATAGCTGCCCATTTCGCACACATGTCCGCCGGACATGTAGACTGATAATTATAATTGGCACTACAACATACTCTGCAAATTTCACACCAAAGAAATGGGCAGCTATGGGCCTTCCCTACACCCTTCCTGCACATCCCAGCTGGTTTCCCTACTGTCTTTCCCTCTTTGCATCCCTATCTTCCCATTTTTTTTCTTTCAAAGAAATTAGCGTGTGGGTTAGCGGGAGTAAGCACGTTTAAGCAGTACTAAGTGGGGGTGCGTGAGTGTGTGCCAGTGTGCGCTTAGCTAAGTATTGCTAAGCATCATGCAAACCCGCTTACAACTGCTTAAAAGTGCATTATTCACTCTGTATGACAGGGTCCTTGTACTGCTCAGCAGAAAAATAAAATACCCCTGTCAGTCTCTAACCCCAGACCTTGGACTCAGCAGACTGCATGAAGTACCACTAAGCCACAGCAGATATACAAGAACTTGGTGCTGAAAGAAATATATCATGCATTACAATGAGTGAACGTAAAGGGAAAATAGGAAGGCCATAACACAAAGCTTGTTCTGTGGATCTTTACCAGCAATTGTTGTGGAATTGCATTACATGAGTGTGATAAGAGAAGCAGCCATGCTAGTAGAGAATAATGTTACAGTAGCACCTTACAAACCCCACACAGTATCAGAGCAGGATAAACACTGGCATATTTGAATAGGTCAGAGGCCAGAACTCCCAACGGTGACTGATTTACAGGGATGTCCCTGATTTGCAAACAGATGTTAGCTCTGCCCCTCTGACTCCCTGTGAAATGTACTAACAGTAGGCAGAAAGGTGGGGAATCCCACTTAATGATAAATGTCAATAAGTGAGAGTAGACACTGCTTGCACATTAGAAATGGTCTAGTAATACATATGCTCTGAATACCCCAAAGTCTCAACTGCAAAATATCTGAAATATATCACAGGGGTATCCCACTGATATGTACCTTTCCCTGAGGCTGTTCAAATATATACCTGAGAGTATCTGAGGCCTGGAAGTGTCAGAAACACACAGGCATATCAGCCTGTCTGCTGTTACACACTCTGCAAATAGCTATAGAATAAATTCCGCAAGCATGCCCTTATGTAGGAGTACAACACAGAAATATCAAAAGATCTAGCCATGTACTGCTAACAACCACCTCTGACAATGCCATTGTTCAGGTGCTGAAAAGACTGGTGTGGTGCACAGTCAATGAATACTAGGCTAACTTCTGTCTACCATCTGGATATGCCCACAGGTGGGAGCTACTCAGACAGATTACTAGCCTTTATAGACTTACAGGTACACAGCAACTCTGCATGATCAGCAAGATAAACATCACACGATAATAAATAATGCACTCTGCAGTTCTGCACCCCTACCCAAAGGTACTATATACCCGTGTGGTCAGGCACAACCAAGGGTGTAGGTAGGCATACACAGTACTGAAATATGTCCAGTTGTCCTCAGCAGACTGTGCTAATGTCAAAACAAACAAACCACAAACTGTTCAGAAGTGAGTAACGTACTAATGACAGTATAGCAGTTCACAAACAGTGCATGTGCCTGATATTCAGAATTAGTAGTACAACATACTTAGTTGTCCTCACCCCTCTCTCAGGGGTGGAAGGTTTCAAATATCCCTCCTAATGTATTGCATATGCACAGCTGTTGCTGGTAAAGAAATGGGCTGCTATTGACCTTCTCCACACCCATCCTGTACATCCCAAGCTGGTTTCCCTACTGTCTTCCCCTCTTTGTGCACCCTTTATCACCAGATTCCTATCTCTCCATTTACTTTTCTGTCAAAGAAATGAGCGCAGGGGTTAGTGGGAGTGAGCACTTGTAAACAGTAGTAAGTGTGTTTGCACCAGTGTGCGCATGTGTGTGCTTAGCTTAGCATTGCTAAGATATGATAAGCTAAGCCAAGCTTAGCTTAGTATTGCTAAAATACAATACGCTAAGCTAAGCTTAGCATAGCATCGCTAAGCATCGCGCAAACCTGCGCAAACCCACTTACAACTGCTTAAAAGTGTCTTAGTCACTCTGTATGACAAGGCCCTTGTACTGCTCAGCAGCAAAATAAAATACCCTTGTCAGTCTCAAACCCCACACCTTGGACTCACCAGTCTGCATGACATACCACTAAGCCACAGCAGACATACAATAGCTTGGTGCTGAAAGAAATATAATGTGCATTACAAGGAGTGAATGTAAAGGGAAGATAGGAAAACCATAGGAATGCATTGCAATAACTACTGTTGTATGCCAGTTAATTCTCTAATTCCAAACAAAAGTACATACTCCCATGTATCCAGTGTTAGCATTAGGAGGTGTGAGTAAACTTACACACTGAGAAGAGTGTACTGGAAGAAGCAACAGTCAGGTTTCAGTACAACATGCATTTCACTGGCTACAACCCAGCTTCAGATATGAGACATATACCAACCTTCTGACTGAGACAACAGTGTCCACAGCAAACAAGCATGGTCCCCACCTTCCAAAACTGAAAGGGCTATGCCTACCTAACCTATCATTTTATAGCAGTGTCCTGAAATCATAGTGAGAACTGCAATTATCACACAGCAGGCTGCATGCAATTACTAAATGGTGGGCACCAATTGGTGCAGAGGCCATCACATGCACATGTCAGATACCTAGAAAAGCAGCATGTATCTGCTGTCCACACATGCAATAATATCATTGCACCAACTGGGAGAGAGAGAGAGAGAGAGAGAGCGCTAGTGAACGAGACAGACAGACAGATGGATACAAACAGGCAGTAGGAGACAGACACTGAAAAGAAAGACCAACACAGAGAGGAAACCAAAACCAAAAAAAAAAAACAAACACAAGAACAATCAACACCTACAACAGACGGAGGTGAGCAATACAGAGGTAAGGCATGTAACAGATATGTATTTGCTGACATCCGAATGATGTGTCTGAAGGGTACTATACATACCATGAACCATCCATATGTAGCTGCAGTCCGTATCTATATGTACATGCACATTTGCATAGGGCAAGGGACATAATGTAACTGTTAGTGAAGGCTGGACATATGTATGTTGTTGAAGGCTGCTATGTGCACATAAGTATGTAGGTTGTAGTGTGCGGCATTGCAGACAGCAAGCTGTGCCGGTATACGTCATGTGGTGATTAAACGCTGTGGGATTGAGCTACAGGCAGTGAGGCCTGCTACAGTTATATGGCCTGAGGACAGCAGAATGCATTCTGCACAACATTGTGCAATAGTATTACATAACCATATCTCTCACAACAGTTGCATAATTGACATCCCTATCCATGACAGGCGGGCAGTATATATGCCTATATTTGCAGCTATATGTACAGCAATGGATGTTTAGATGTATGTGCATATATATATATATATATATATATATATATATATATATATATATGTGTGTGTGTGTGTGTGTGTGTGTGTGTGTGTGTGTGTATATATATATATATATATATATATATATATATATGTATGTATATCTACATATATATATATATATTCATAGTATTATAGATATATAGATCTATATATAGATATATACATATATACATATATACATATATAGATAGATATAGATATATTTAGATATATATAGATATACATATGGATATATATATATATATATATATATATATATATATATAGATATATATGGATAAATATAGATATATATATATACGGATATATATAGATATATATATATATATATATATATATATATATATATATATATATATATACATATATATAGATAGATATGGATATATATGGATAAATATAGATATGTATAGATATGTATGTATATATATATATATATATATATATATATATATATATATATATATATATACATATATATATAGAGAGAGAGAGAGGTAGACATGGGGTCATATGTACTGCAACAGGTGCCTGTTGACCAAGGCATGGACTGAACACCAGTGTTGATACTGCAGTGCCATACCCCATTCCAAAACACTTTACGCAGTGACCACTACATAGGTGGTAGCCTGCATAACACTGAAGGTGTCAGAAGGGAACATGGGACACAGGTGGACAGTAGGCTCCCCTTTGATAATCACAGTGCTACACTAGTCTTGTAATCTGTCTACGTGGTACGTGTCATCACAAAAGGTGTGTCATCTAGGGAAATAAAGGTCAGTGTACCCCTCTACTCATCACAATGCCCCATGTGGTATGTACCTCACATGACAACTACAGCAAGTGGAAAGGCCACAGACATACCTAAGACAGAGTAATACTGCCCTCAAACACATGCCCTATGCAGACTGACTCACAAAACCACAGCTAGAGTGCGTTGCATACTGCCCACCCAGAGGTTACCACTGCCGGACATACAGAGGTATGTCACATCCATAGCAGTCGGCCAACCACCATGACAACACCTCACAATCCCTCCGGGCTACATGACCTAGGGCCCTAATCCTTGTCACCTCACCAAACAGCACATGCTGGAGGTACAGATTCCTATCCACAAATATGCCATACTCTGGACTAAACCACCCAGCATTAACAAACAAGGCTCCTCATTAGTAGATGTCATACATACTCCTGATGAATGTTTTGGAAATAGGTAATATGCCCTGGGAGTCACCTCTGTGTATCCGGTTGACAGGAGCAAGTGAAATCACATTACATGTGTGTCAAAGGGCAGGGTAGCATATGCTCTAGGCCCAGGGCCAATAGTGTATTACCTACCTATGACACAATGCACACATACATGTACTCAGTGCAATACCTGCTATGTGAGGTGGAATGAGTGTGACAGTGACTGTGTGCAATGTCTGTATAGGTGAGATAGCTTAGTGTAAGGTTGTGACTGTCATGGTAGTTTGTGTCCTAGGTGTGAGGCCAGAGAAAGATGTGTCAGTTTTTGGGATGCAGACATAGTAGGATGGCATATGTTGTGACGTAGTTCCTTGTGTACGACTGTGGTGTCCCATTGTAGGCTGAAACAATACATGTATGCTCAGTAAGTGGTACTGCTGGTGAATCCAGCTCACATCTGAACTGTTGTACTACCTGAAGCTGTAGGCCTAAACACCACAGTATGGTGTATGTTCACATTCCCTGGTAACACTGTCTTGTGTGTTTCCTGTAGTCTGCACAGATTACATACCTCAGGCATAGGTATCTGTAAGTAGGGTCACACAGTACTATAAGGTACACAGGTAATGCTCATCTGTGTTGGCATACATTTGTGTGTTGTATGTATGTCTGATGTGTGTGTAATGATGCCTGTACCATGCCACTTGTCGCATGTGTGTTACAGGGTATGTGTGTGTACCTAGCAATATGTATACTCTGTTACAGCAGTATGCCAGCTATATTAACAACCGTGCACATATGTTAGGTAGGGGTATGGCATCAAAGACTAGGGTGGTTTACTGGTAATACTGTAAATGTACATTGCATTCATTGCATTGAATGACATATTTCTTCATGCATTAGCTTGATATATGCCCCCGGGGTGAGGTTGTGCATTGTATCCCAAACAGTGTGCCAAGTACTGGTGTATACTGGTTTGTTGTATGGAGTGTGGCAGTCACTGTCAGCCAGTTGTGGGATGAGCACTGATATGTGGTATTGAACATGTGTATCCTCTGATAGACACACAGATGCTATATATGGCAGTTAAGTGATATCTGTACTTCATAATGTTAAGTGTGCCACATGACTTGCTCACACATATCATTTAATTTTCTTCCAGGGTTATGGCTCATCAACGCAATCCGGCATATACAGCTGTGGATGAGCAGGAAATACAGAACAGCCTGGTGCAGCACTATAACCTGCTTTTTTCCAGGGCTAGCCAGCACCAGCATGAGCTTACTGCACTGTGGCAAGATCTTGTTCGCCGGGTAAATGACATAGGCATGCATAACCGGACATATGAGCAGGTATGCCATCACTGCAGTGATTTAATTAGACATGTCCAGCGGCGTGCGTCTGATATCCATAGGCAACAGCTTGTCACAGGTGGTGGGGCGGCCATACATCCCCCCCTCACCAGATTGGAGGAGCTGCTCCTAAGTGTGGTGTCTCCTGGCCTACAGCAGCAACAGCATCACACATGTGTCATCATGGAGGCTGGAGCCACCTAGCAGGATGACATGGAGCATGCAGGTAATATGCCCTAGCTATAGACTACCGTTACCTGTATTGTTAGAATATGCATATGTGAGATGTGTACTGTGTATTTAGCAGTCGTGCTGCCTATCGTGTGTAATACTGATATTTTGAATAGTATCTGTGCACCTGTGACTGTTGACTGTCGTTCCACTGTAGATTAGCACACTCACAGTAGCAATGCCACAGTTGTGGCCACTGACAAACTAATGTCTCGTATATTCTTGTAGGTCCCTCTGGGTGTGACAGCAGGGCAGACAATACATGCTGGTGAGTGTGTTTT
>NC_056735.1:1338562078-1338579934 GCF_019279795.1 Protopterus annectens | reverse complement strand
CTTTCTCCATGGCACATTTGAGAGCTATATGGTTTTCTTCTTTTTTTGGGGGGGTGGGGGTTCTCCCTGTTCATTAATTCCTTTAAAAATTTTAGAGACCAGCGAGTGACTGTTTTTTTATAATCCCATTTTCTAGAAGGATACAACCAAATAACAATATAATATATAACAATTATGGCGGTAACACTTTCACAAATCACACTGCCATATATAGTATGGAAGTAATGTCTGTCCTATGCAAAATAATTATTTTGCTGAGTAATGCAAGAAAAAGCCACAATAATAAATCAAGTCTCATAAAAACATGACGATAGTTCAAGACAAACAAATATAAACTCCATTAAATGAAATATGAAAATACATCTCCAAACCATAGTTCAACTAGTAAAAAATCTGATAGTTATCAATACATTGGGTTATGTAATCACTGCACTATTTTTATGTGAATTATTTAATGCTCACGGCTTTGACTAACTACAGGTTATTTTCTAAACCCAAGAATTAGTAAGGACATTAAGAATTCTGTATGGAACATCAGGGACTCCTTTAAAATTAAGCTTTTCTGCAAAGTACACCAACAATCTAACATACCTAAACAATGCAAACCACATACTTGAGGACATCATTTTCCACAGTAAGAAGCAGTTGTGGTTGAGCAGCCATTAGTCAACTGATGTTTTATAAAACATAGTCAACTGATGCTCTGTAATACAGCTATTAGTTAACTGATGTTTTATAGCACATCCAGTAATCAACTGATCTTTTATAACAGCCATTAGTCAACCGATGTTTTATAATACAACTTCCTATTTTGCATACCTGACTAATCTAATCACCAGTTGCTAAATTCATTTGGAACATCTTTATTTTTTCTTTGCAGTGTGTGTTTCTTTTCCATTTCTTCACTAAAACCAATGTCACAGTATATTTTTCCATTTTTGTGAGCACATGTTTAGATACATACAACCGTCTGTGTAGCTTCATCACAGATGAGACCTGAGAGCTCAATGACAAAGAGATCTAAGCACATAGTAAGTATGAACAACATTGTGTTCAGACATGACATTCATGATGAGCAGTCCATAACGAACACAGAAGTCTAACAACAACTCACCTGCCAGGGTCTGATCAGGGAAGCCATATTTTCTAGCCACATCTATTAGTGGATAAATCAAGTCATCCTTTGTCACATTTGCAATATGTGTTGTGTAAATGTGAAACACACAGAACAGCATGGATGCCCTGCCCTGCTGGAAACCATGGGCAGTGCAACCTTGTACAGATGGCAACAGCAGCACTGCAGCAGTCTGCTTAATATATAGTATAGACATGCTGCATATACCTGCAACCCACATTTTTAGATGCAATCTCCAAATGTAAATAGCAAACCATAGAGGAGTACATAGCTTTCCCTCCACAGGCATTATATCCAGGTGAATCTAGGGAGAATGACTTTCACATGGCTTCAAAAAAGTTCTTGCAAACCATCCAATGGCTCAAGAGGGGAGAAAAGAAAATTGCCCTAACTGTTCCTTTAAATCTTTTGATGCTGTTTATTCTCTATAGGCATGTATGATACCCCAAAACTGTGGAATTAAGCAGGCATTTCTTGATACACTGCCAAATGCAGATGTCAATCTAAAGAGCATATAGATCCCATCATGTTTTTAGGTGGCCTTAATATCTCATGTTAGGACTTTAGTTGCGGAAGACCTCTTATCCCCTGAGGATTGTGCACATTTGGGATTTGATTGTGAGCTGATCCATTGTTTTTTGAAGCATTGTTTTGTTGGTTTGACTGTTTTATTGTACTTCAACATTGCCATACTATTTCATTTTTTTCAGATTGATAAAATATTGGAGACAAGGCTGCTGGATGAAATTCTATGGTAGCTAACCAGTTGGAATATATATCCCTTTAACAGTAGAAACTGATGGATACTCTGCCCAGTTATTATATTTTAACTAGATGCAAATCTCAGTTTATGTCTTTCATTCTTTTATGATAGTCAGCTTTTTCATTTTCTCACTTCATTATGCATTTTACTGGATCATTTACATGAAAGACTTCTCAAGAATTAGCCCTACACATAGGGAGCAAATGTTATGCCTTAACACCATACACACATGATTGCAAAAACTAAATAAATCACTGCTATATACACTTGTAATTTTTCTTAACATTGACCTACTGAATATTACTTTACGATTGCAATCATTACTTATAGTTTATCACACACTTTTGCTAAAGTTGCTTAATATCTTTAACAGAGAGCAAATGAATAAGAAATGCTTTTGTATTTTTTATTTACAATTGAAGGATTCTATTAACAGATGTTTTTCTGTTGCTAAGATTCTGAATCGTTTTCCTTCTGGATATTACAAATATTCATAGGTTCAATAGGTTCATAGGAGATTAGTAGGCTAATGGCTTAATGGCCCTTGCAAGCCTAGCCAAAATAATATTTTACAAACTATATCCCCCTGGGGCAAGAGGTTGACATGGAATTGTGTCTGTGCATTGAGTATCTTACAGATTACTTCTGTCCATAAGGGACATTGGCCCTCCCCCAGTTGTGAATTTGTGATTCCCCATCCACTGATTCAGACTGTGTTTGAAGAGGGTCAGACAAGGGCTCTGCTTAATATGAATAGAAAGCCTGTTCAAAAGAAGGTGCAATCTGTGAGACACATATCTGTCTCTCCAGCATGTTTTATTTAATTCGCTGACTAACTTTAGATCCTAGATCAGGTAACGCTCATGCTGTTTGACTTGTGGATGTGTAGCAGTTCTATCAGGATGGATTTGTGAGTGCCTTGTAGGTCAGGCATAGGTCACCCCTTACTAACCAGTAGGAGACAGAGTAAAGGGACATGATTTTTAGTCTATCCACATAGTTCATGTTGTTTACACCCTGTATTTTCTTTGGGAGAAACCTCTGAGGTCAATCCAGCAGCTGTAAGGGCCTAGTCAAGTACATGCCAAATGGCACACTGTACTCAAGTATTGGTCTAATGAGGGCTGAGTACAGTGAGACTATAATTTCCATGGATCCGGATGCCATACCGTTACTTACAAGTTGTGTCAAATAAAATAATTTCCTCACCACTGTGGAGACATGGCAGACAAAGTTCAGGCTACTATCTATTTGGGTAGCTCGATCTCTCACCTCTGAGTCCACTCTGAGGGGCATGCTATTGATGTTGTAATTTGCCTGGGTATTTGACTTCCCAAACGGTATGATAATGCATTTTTTCATTTAGTTTTAAGCCATGGTTCTGGCACAAATCATTTGTCTGATCTATACTCTGCTGGAGAATATCTAAATCATTGTTTTTTTCAATGATTGCCCTCAGCTTGTAGTCATTGGCAAACTTTGTCATCCAAAGGCCTTCCACATTTGTCTTGAGTTCAGAGAAGTATATTCTGTATTGGAGTGGTCCCAGCACTGACCCCTGTGGCACAGCACTAGTAACTGGCCTCCTGCTGGATCTGGATTCACCCACTTTAACCACGTGTTCTCTCCATGAGCCAATTGGCTATCCATCTGGTGATATAGGGATTTATGGCCAGTTTTGTGAATTTATTTATATGTGGTTAGTCAAGTTATATCCTTGCTTTATAATTTACTGTTTACATATTATAATTTCTGAAATGAAGACTATAGCAGTCATAATTAATTCACAAGGAGTATTTTGTCACCCCCAAAAAAAAAAAAAAAAAAACAATTTTGGCAGGATGAAGTTTGCAGCCAGTTTAAAGTTGTTGTACAATGATATGCAACACTTCAGTCAGACAAATTACTTCTGCCATCCAGTTTCCCCTTTTTCATGCAATACAGAAGTATTAATTAACAGATCACAACTGATGTGCCTAAACACGAGTACCAGCTTCGATATTGTTATGCTGCAAAAAAAGCAAGAGATAATAAAATGCATTTAGTTGTCTATTAACAGGTTAAAGCTAATGCCACTAGACTTGTGTGCTTACACAATCATTTTTAGTAAAATAAATTGAAATAGACAAGACAAACTAATCAGTAGTTTGACAACACATTGTGTGTGACAGTTTTTAAAAGCCATTGATGATCAGATGTGCTGTTCTCTTCTAAGTGACAGTCATGTCAGCTCAAAATATGTGAACAGCAGTAAAAGCAGTTAACTGGCTGTTGAAGCTGTTTCCATGCAACTGCAGTTTATATGGCAGTATGATGCATGCTAACAGCCTTTACAATTGTCAGTTGCATTGTGTTGATGTTTTATCTTGCTAGTTGTCTTTGTGGAAGTGTGAGATTCACTATTTATAATGTAAACATCTTGACTGTACTATAACAAGGTTATTTTTCTTTGTTGCAGAAAGCAATCAGAAAATGGAAGGGCTGGATTCACGATGGCTTGCACGGAGTCTAAGAGTAGAGTAAGACTCCATGCAGCCATCATGTCCGACGAGCGATCCAGGAACAGCCTGCAGGGGAGTGCAAGAGAGCTCCTAAAATGGCTCTTACACGGACAGGGCCAGGTTATGCAAATTACCTCAATTGCAGCCGAAAGGCATGCAAATCAGGTAGATTTGCGATTCAGGAAACCCGAACCTGCCCGAGTAAGAGCAGTGTTATTTGCAAAAATGTACTCAGTTGACAACTGAGTACCGTTCTGCAAATCGCAAAACGGAGCCGTGACAGCTCCAAATAAAGGTTGCATCCAGTAGAGGAAGCATGCCAATGGCCAAATATACGGCCATTGGCAATGTTTCCTGATGCAATATGTAAATAAAAATAATTATTTTTTTTCACCGATTTCCGATGTTTAAGCGTAGCGCAGCACCGCGCAAATGGGCTGCACTCTAAAAACCAGAAAAATAATAATTAAAACCCACAAATGTGGATTTTATTTAAATTGTTAAATTACAATGCAAGGGAATGGCAGGCTGAAGACATCATGGCCACCGAGTAGAGGTTGCTAAGGGGGGAAGCATAGTCTAAGAGATGTAACCAAGCATTAGTAGGCAATCCTATGCAAAGGAGGGTTAGGATAGTGAATCGCAGGTTTACATAGCAAATGACCACAGTCAGTGGAGTGTAGGAGTAGGATAAGGGGAGTAACAGAGTAGAAGATAGGTGACATCACGAGTGGGGTATGTATGAAAGAATGGAAGCTCATTGGAGCAGAGTGGCATGTATCAGCTGTCATTTACACATTATTGAAAAAGGTGTGTCAACAGGTAGGCTAGGTAAAGGCAAGAAATGGAAGGTGTATGCCATGAATAACACTAAAGTTTCTTGCTGAGCGGGTATGTGTGCGTGTGCGCGCCTGTAAACCTGAGTAAGACAGTGTGTGCGCGTGTAAGCGTGAGTGCGCATGTTTAAGCTGGAGTAAGCATGTATAAGGCAGTTTAAAGTGTTGTAAGTGCATTTGCGCTGGTGTGCACGTGTTTTAACTCAAATAAGCAAGTTTTATTCCGTGTAAGCATGTGTGCATGCGTGTGAGCTGCTGTGAGCGTGTTTGCGCTTGTGTGTGTGGCACTGCCCCCCCAAGGAAACTGAAAGGAAATAAGAAGCACAACAAATAGTAGGAAGTTACCAGGGAGTACTAGCAGAGCTAGCAGATGAAAACAATCAGAATCAGGCAATTACACAGGCAGTACACTAGCTCAGCCCAGCCTAGCACTTAAAACTCTGCAAACAACAGTCCATTATGTTTCTCACAAGAGACACTGCAGTAAGCTAATAGAAGTGAAAACTGAAAAAGCTTTACTGAGACAAAGAAATGTTAGCGGCTGCCATTGCTGTTATAAGGTGACATATGCAACATGCTGAGGGTGGTGACAATGGAAATGCTGCTGGACAACCCACAGTGGGGAGATGGAGAAGAGTGTACAGGCCCAGGGTAACCTACCAGGGGCTACATGAGCTGGAGATAGTGGAGCGCTATAGAGTGGACAGAGACCTCCTGCAGCAAATTGTTGAGCTGTGCAGGCCATGCCTCACACACAGAACCAACAGAGGGGAACCCATCCCAGTGGAAACCAAGGTATGTGTTGGCCTAAGAATATTAGCAACAGGTACCTTCCAGAGACCAACTGGTGATATGATGGGGATATCACAGGCATCAGCATCCAGGGTACTGCACCAGTTCCTGGATGCCATGTCAGCACATGTCAGTGATCATGTATATTTCCCCAATTCCCATGAGGTATTAGCCAGCAATATGTGTCTCTTCCAGCAAATAGCGGAATACCCTGAAGTAGTGGGTGCAATAGACTGCACGCACATATGCATCAAAGCACCAGCTGGTAAGTGGGGTAGGGTCTACTTCAACCGCAAGGGCTTCCCCTCCATCAACTGTGAGGTTGTGTGTGATGCCCATGGCATAATACTGAATGTGTGTGCTGGCTGCCCTGGAAGCTACCATGATTCCCATATCTGGCATCTGACGCAGCTGTACCAGACATTTGCCAATGGGGGCATCCCACATGGTCACCTAGTGGGGGATGCTGACTATGCACTGGAGCCGTGGTTGATGACACCCATCAGAAACGCACACACACCTGAACAGGAACGCCATAATGAGGCACACGCACAAACACGAAATGTAATTGAGCATGTGTTTTGGCTGCTCAAGTCATGGTTCCGGTGCCTGGACACATCTGGTGGAGCCTTGCAGTACTCACCAACTACATGTACCCAAATTGTCATGGTATGTACTATGCTACATAATATGATCCTGCGAAAACAGCTGCAGCAGGACCAGCATAGGCCTGGGCCAAAAAGCCCCCCACCATTGCCAAGGTCATCACAGGTAGAGCGTGACTCGGAGGAGGAACAACCTGAGCCTGCCCCAGTAGGCAGAAGGAGGGGTGGCCAGTATGCTTTGGCCTTGGCAAAGATGCAACACATAGCACATACACTGGTTCAGTAGGAACTCCGGAAATGATACCTCTCTCCGACTCGCACATATAGTAAAAGGGATGCCTAAGTTGTCACTACCTGCTTTCAAACATGTACAGGGAGTGTAGTATGTGCATCTGACATAGGCAACCCTGCAGCACCACCTGAGGCATGATTGCCATGCGTTAAGCAATTTAAAGCAGTGCTAAACAACATTTACCACCATGTAGTATATGCAAACAGAATCGCACACACCAACTAGTTCAACTGTGGTCAATGTCGAGTAATATTGGGCAACGTCCAGCAAAGTTGGTGAATATTCAGCAATGTCGGACAAGCCTGGTCTAAGTA
Source organism: Protopterus annectens (assembly GCF_019279795.1). Taxonomy (NCBI): domain Eukaryota; kingdom Metazoa; phylum Chordata; order Ceratodontiformes; family Protopteridae; genus Protopterus; species Protopterus annectens. Next base: position 1,338,572,696 of record NC_056735.1, on the reverse strand, counting down.
GGGCATAGCTGAACAAAAGCCATCATGCTCATATTTGCTTAACTGGCCCTTAAGCAGTCTGGTCTGCTCAGTATGAAAATATAAAGCAGTGATGGGCCTCGATCCCAGGATACTGTGCACTATAGTTAAAGTACTGAACCACTAAACCATGACAGTAATGAAGTGGTCAGCTAGTATGAAGGAATGTTGATACGTCTATGCAAAGTATCTCATAGAAAACCTGCAGGCACAGCATAATCCCTGTTGAGTTATGACACAAAGGTGACTCCTGCAGTAAGAACAGAACTTGACTTCCAACACACACAGTATAAATGTTAATATTGGTCATGTTCACACACATCCACAAATGTAGTGGACTTCAGATCACAACATACTGAAAGGTCACACTGGGTATGCTCACACACTTGAATAAATGAGACATATGTCAGGCAACAAAACATGGACAGCCTGAACTGGGCATGCTCACACACACAGAACAAAAGATTAAGGACACTTAGGCCATGTCTGAGTACAGCAGTTGGCCACACATATCTGGCAGTTGCATGTGTTAACCCAGGAACCTCTCACTATCCAGCAATCTGCCCTATGCACACAGTTACATGACAACAGACACATATATAATATAGTGGAACCCTGTCATGATCAAACATGTTTTGCAGATACCTACGTTGTTCATAGAAACTGGGAAAGCAAAGACGATAAAGACATGCAAACAGTGTCAGCAATAAATATTGTGTACCCGAACATAAGCATAGGTTCAGAGGTCGATACTATGCTATCTGCCCTAGGGCATGTACAAGCCTAGCTGGAGTGTGTTTGGCTTTTGCAACCCTGTCAGATTACTACACTGTGCCAGTGAATAGTAGGTCACACAAGATAGCCCATGTAAATTTAGGCTAGTGTGCCTCTGTCTAGCAGGGACACAGAAGATATCCCAGGGGTAAACATATGATCACCCATACAGCTGTCAAGATGTCCCTTGTAGGTGGTCAGTGGGTGGCTCTGCCTATGTGAAACTGTGATCACAATCCGGAGTGAGTGGAGGCCCTGGGATAAGAATCTGTCCCTCCAGCATGTCCTATTAACATCTGTGCTGAGGTATATGTCCCTGGAGTGTGTAGCTACAAGGGAGTCGGATATCCTGAGGTGGAGCATGTCCAGTAATTCTGGGTTGGGTATTACTGTAAACAACAGGCACACATCATATCCGAGTAGGTAGTAAGCGACTGAGTAGAGCTGGAGTTACTGCATCCGAACTGTGCAGGTCATCCATGTGAGTCCCTACATCTGCTTGGTGAGGAACTTCTGTGGCCAGTACAGTTGCTGCAGGTGTTGGGTAAGGTACACCCCAAATGTGGCATTGTAACCAAGCATGGTTGTGATGAGTATAGAGGCACAATGACCTCAATCAATCTAGATGTGAAACCATATGGGATAAGGTGGCTTATATAGAAGGTCTGTCCAACCACTTTGGCAACGTGAATGTCAAAGGCGACAGTACAAACAAGTCATGTCCCCAATCACCTAACAACTCCTACCATATGTAATGGAGTACTACCTATGTGGTAATGTGTGGGCATGTTGTTATTCCCAAAGGGGATGACTATGCAACTAATGGCATTTAGCTGTAGGCCATGGCTCAGGCACCAGTCATCCATCTCTGTGAGACCCTGTTGGAGTATGCATGTGGCAGCTGGAGAGTTGATTATGGCACCCAGTTTGCAGTCAAGTGTGAACAAGGTCAGCCATATTCCCCCTGTGGTAGCCTGTATGTCAGACAAATATATACTGAACAAGAGAGGTCCCAGGACCGAGCCGTGTGGGATGCCACGTGTAACTGGTGTATAGTCAGACATGGCACCTGCAATTCTGACCATGTGGGTGCTATCCCTGATCCAGGTAGCAATCCATCATGTGAGATATGTGTCCATATCGACGCTGGTGAGCCTATGCATAATGGCCCAGTGGGTTATTGTGTGGAAGGGTTTTGCAAGGTTCAGGTAGGCTGCGTGTACAACTGTCCCTATGTTGATGGACCTGTTAACCGTCTAAAGAATACAAACATGTTCAAGAGGCAAGATCTGCCCATAACAATGCTGAAATGTGTAGGACACAGTGTCTGTAAGTTCCCGATGTCTATGTGTAAGAGTCCCATGACAATATGCTCCATAGCTTTGCAGAACAGGCTAGTTAGGCTTATAGGGCAATATTGTCTGTGGTCCGTTGTGGCACCAACTCTGTGGAGTGGGACCACTGTCGCTGTACGCCATTCCATGGGTACATATCCTGTAGTAACTCAGATATTGCACAGTGATGTAATGTGAGTGTTAAGTCTGTCATGAAGCTTGTGTAAGATGTAGGCCGGGACACCATCTGGTCCCACTGATGCTGTAATTTATGCTTTGGGGAGGGCAGCTCACCTGTTACTGTGTGATGTCAGGGAGGTTACACTCTGTTGGGATGGATAGTTGCTCCCTAGGGGGGATGGGGGGAGACATCTGCACTGAACCTGTTTGCCAGGATGTTGGCTATGCCAGTGGGTTCAGGGTAAGTTTAGTCAGTATGTAGTAACTCACAGCATATCAATGAGTGTCCACCCAGGTTCCTGACATAACTGAAGAAGGCCTTGTGATAGTCCTACATGTCTGGTTCCATTGTCCATGAGAAGCAGCCCTTAGATAAGTACATGAGTGATCATAGCTATCTGCTAGTACAGATCACAGATGCTTTCCCCATCTGGGATTGTGCTCTATCATGTAGTAGCTTCCTCCTGACATTGTACAGCTTATTAATGGCTGGGGTCTACAAGACAGGTCCCCTGCCATTGGAGGAGTGAGTCCTGTTGTTATTTGGGATAGCACAATCCATGCAGTCCACTAGGTGTCCATAGAATGTGTATGTAAAGGATTCAGCAGTTGTAGCCATATTTGCCACTGTCTCAGGGTTTCTGAAGGATACCACCTTGCTTTGGTGAAGTGAGACGTTGGCTCATGAGAAGTTCACCAAGATTACCCAGGATGGGTGTGTGGAGTGTATATGTATGTCCAGTGAGATATATGTATGTTCTGACCTTACCAATGAGGGGTATATCGCTGGTGTGGAACATAGAGTCCCCATGTTGGTGATGATCAGGTCCAATATGTATTCCCCCTTGTGGCTGTGGTGACTGGTTGTGCCATAGCATATGAATTTACAAACTGTAGTGACTGTAGGGCGAGGGTGTTGGGGATGAGTAGTATCCCCAGTCAATGTTTGTGTATTTGAAGTCACCCAATATAATGGTGTTTGTGGAGACCTTCATATTCTCCACTATTCCCAGGAAAGCCGAGTGTGGTTCCTGAGTATGGGAGGGTGGTCTGTAGGAGGCAACAAACTGAAAGGCAGTTTTGCACAATGGTAGTTGTATATGTATGGTCCGTGATGCTTAGTGCAGTGCTACTAACCCAGAGGTGTGTGCATCTGTGATGTATATGGATACTCCCCCTAGTTGTGTTGTCCGTTCCAAGTCCTGTGGTCAGAAAGCATGGTATGAAACATAACCTGGTAGTGTTAGTGTGCATATGTGAGCCTGAACTAGGCATCTGTTAGTGCACAGATATCACTATCCTCCATACTGAGGAGAGTCCTGAGTGGCCACAATATGAGGGTAACACATCTGGTGTTGAGCAGCATTACCCTTAGTGTCATTTAACCTGTTATGTCTATGGAGGTGGGTTTGTCTTTTGAGCCCTGCTCAACAAATGCACTATGGTGGTAGCAAGAGCCATAGCCAGCATTCGAAGGTCCAAGGGTGACAGCTGCAAGCTGTCCATAGTGAAGGTACATGGCATGCTGAGCATGTCACCACAGGCTGACAGACACTGTATCCCCTTTGAATGACACCAATTTGTTAGCCAACTGTTAAATGTGATATGTTTGTCTGTATACTGTGACATCATACTTGGTGGGTGTAAGATGCTAGACAAGGTCTGGGTCATACTGGCCTGGGCTACATGATCAGAGTGTTCCTCCATGTACCATGTCATGTGGTCCAGGGAGTAATGTCTGAGGTTTTACGCACCAGCATGGACAATGATGATGCCAGTCCTGTACTTGCTTTGGAGTGACCTGACTGCATGTGTTATGTGGCAGATCCTGGCACCCAACAGACAGGCCAAAGGGACTATTCCCTTGTTTGGGCTGGTGAGTGGTACGTCAGTGTGTCTGACAATAAGTGTCACCTATCACAAGTGTATTTGGTGTGTTGTTTAGCCCAAAGGGCAGTGACTGTGTGGCACACTGACATTGTGAACTATGTGATATGTGGGTATTGTAGTGGGGTAGCAGTTGTGTGTGTGGCTGCTGTGGAGGTCTCTGCTGCTTAGGCAGAGTTCATGTACAGCATTCGAGTATGGGTATGTGTGATAATGTGGTTTGAGTGCTATTGCCAGAGGATATGTGAGACTGATATGTGGTGTGTGTGGTTACCTTCACCACATGATAGACTGTGCCAGTCATGGGTCAAGAGAGTTCAGCACCCTGTATGTCTCTATAGGTGCATCTCACACATATATCTGAGTTTGTCAGGAGGAGGAGAGGGTTGTCTGTGTACATGAAGCAGATGTGAGATTGTGTCAACATCACAACATTCACCAGCTGGACTGGAGAGTACACACGAAACTGACCCCTGGACATGCAGGGATATTATGATGACATACTCTGTAGCCAGATCACAAAGGATCAGTAGGGTGTTAAGTGTGTAAAAGAGTATAACAGGGATTAGTGCTCAGGTTCGTTGGTGTTCTGTAAAGAGTAGCTGAGAAGGAGTCCAGACTGAATCATGACACCTCCGACAGCTATGTCATATATAGCATTGCACACCCATATATGTCATGAGTCAAGGCCAACTGTACCTGACTGATAATGCCGACATCCTGACAGACAGGCCATATATACATACCCACCTCCCACTGACGGTAGTCCATATCATCATACCAGGAGATATCACATGTAGAATGGATGAACAGCTACCCCCAATGCCAAAAGCATGGCAGCAAGTGGAATACATTGATTCCCAATATGTGTCATGCATAAACTACAGAACAAACAGATCCTGCACCTGAACAGTCAGCTGAGCCTCCCCCCCTACACAGGATGTGGAACCATTGAATGTGTTACAGCAACATATGGCACTCCACACAAGAGTTGGTGCACAACGCACCATGGGAAGTATAGTCCAGTACGCCTATGAAGTCTGATCTGCAAGGCCATGGAGTCCATCATGGTTGAAGTCATAAACAGAGCTACTGGAAGCTGACATACACACAACCCTACTAACTGTGGTATGTTCATGTGCAGATCATGATTCCCAAACATGCTAGACTGTTTGCAAAGCAGCCACCCAAGACATACATCACTGAACACAGCTACACATGTCTCACATAGACTTTGAATAGCCCTTTATCAACATCCCAGACACATGTAGTACCCACAAAACAAACAAGCTGTGCATAAATATGTGTTGACATATGAAGGAATGTCAATGTGTCCACAGATAGATCACACAAGGTAAGGATTATGAGTTCCTGTTAAAGCTGTTGACACCTGACGACCCACATGAACCATTCCTGGAATGGCATAAAACAAAGTGTACACACATTACCATGTCCAGTCTGATGATGTTACCATCCTATAAATACAGCAGGAGAAGGGAGACCAGCCAATCAAGCAAGTAGCGTGCCGTGTTAATGTGTCATTCTCTAGTATCATAACATAGTTAGGTAGGGGTTTGAATCCTGCAAATGCTGACTGTGGGGGGGTGGTGTGTGCATGTGTGCAATCGTCTTTGAAAGGAGTTACTTCTTTGGAGACTGGGAAAACACACTAAAAGAGGTACATTCCTCTTTGGAAAGACTGATGATGTCACCATCCTACAAATACAGAAGGAGAAGAGAACCCACCCAGTAAAGCAAATAGCGCACCGTGCTAATGCATCACTCTTTAGTATCATAACATAGTTAAGTAGGAGTTTGAATCCTGCAAACGCTGACAATGTGTGCAATTGTCTTTGAAAGGAGTGCCCTTTTTGGAGACTGGGAAAACACACTAAAAGAGGTACATTCCTCTTTGGAAAGACTGATGATGTCACCATCCTAGAAATACAGATGGAGAAAAAACACCAGCCAATAAAGCAAATAGTGCACCATGCTAATGCATCTCTCTCTAGTACCATAACATAGGTAGGTAGGGGCTTGAGTCCTGCAAACGCTGACTGTGTATGTGTGCAATTGTCTTTGAAAGGAGTGCCCTTTTTGGAGACTGGGAAAACACACTAAAAGAGGTACATTCGTCTTTGGAAAGACTGATGATGTCACCATCCTACAAATACAGACGGAGAAGGGAAACCACCCACTAAAGCAAATAGCATGCCATGCTAATGCGTCTCTCTCTAGTATCATAATGTAGATAGGGGGTTGAATCCTGCAAATGCTGACTGTATATCTGTGCAATTGTCTTTGAAAGGCGGGCTCTTTTTGGAGACTGGAAAAACACACTAAAAGAGGTACATTCCTCTTTGGAAAGACTGATGATGTCACCATCCTACAAATACAGACAGAGAAGGGAAACTGCCCACTAAAGCAAATAGCATGCTGCGCTAATGCATCTGTTTCTGGTATTAAAACATAGTTAGGGGTTTGAATCCTGCAAACGCTGACTTGTGTGTGTGTCATTATTGGTCAATGCGGTGTGGGTTTTGCTTTTACTATGGTATGACATATTATGATTACAACAGTGAGTGCATTGCACACATCAGGTATCTGCGTGGCAAATATACATGTCCCCTCAATCAGTACATAGGTGTGAAGCCTGCATACTACATGAATACATTTGTTTCCATTGATAGGTCGTGCCGCTGCTTCTCCGATGGTAGGTCCCATATGTATGCATGTGACAAGGCCGTCCACTGTTGTGATCTGTGGCCAAGGTCATCTGTGCCACACACACTCATGACAGTTACTTAAGAGTAGTGTGAGTGAGGGTATATGCCTGGGGTCTATGTCAGACATGTTCATACACAACGACTGCCAATAATGGACAGGCTTTATAGGTGTACAACTGTTACTGAGTTCCCTATGACTGTGTGCCATTTGTCAGGACATCATCCAATGAGTGCTTATAGTCATGCTGTTGAGGTTGTGTATACTACCAGACCGCAAATCATTGACAGATATTAACAGTATCACCCACAGCATAGTGTCAACCCATGTCATACACACATGTCTACCCATGTTAGTACATAACTGTAGTAGAATGCATACTGGCCATTGAAAGATACTATGAGATGTTAACAATGTGTACAACAGGGTATGCCACATGTCCCATGTGTCCACTATGCATGTACATGCAGACAGTGTGCACCCACCATGTTCACCGATGTACACTTGCTAATCTGTACTGCACACATCACACATGTACAGTCCACTCACTAAAACATGCTGGCAACACATTACACTTCAGCCAAGTGGCACATGGGTGGACAATACATACTCAGACCTAACAGTGGTGTAAACAATGCTACATTGACAATCAGAGCTTTGATGCATAATGTCTGCTGAGATATACCTACAAGGATGTCATTACACTTTCCTCTCGACAACTTGCTAATATTGCTACACTGCTTTAGTGTCACCCTGTTCATCAACACCATGTTAGCCTGTTCCTCCATCAATGTTACAGATGACAGGAGGTGACACAGGTATCATCATATGCACAGGGCACTTTGTTGTTTGCCAGAGCCTGACACTGACCCATCCAATTGACATGTGTGTGTGTGTGTGTGTGTGTGTGTGTGTGTGTGTGTGTGTGTGTGTGTGTGTGTGTGTGTGTGTGTGTGTGAGGGACAACAGTACAGCATGGGCCAATGTTAATGTAATATGTGTGTGTATGTGTGAGCCCTAGTTGTTTGGTTAATGTGTGTGTGTCTGCATGCACACAGCTCCATCATGTGGCTGCCATATACGGTAGTTTGTGGGACAGCCACAGACTGTATCTGTTAGGCTGTACAAATCACTGTCTCTGGCCATGGACACAGTACCTGTGCCTGGCAGAGGTGCTACGGACAGTATTGGGTACCAACCCTAATTGGGTACTGTTCTCAGAGGCAGAGGTATGATGACTGGACCCATGTCCCTGCTGGGACTGGCCAGAGCCACATGCACGTGGTCTACTGGGATGGTCAATGGACAGGCCAGCCCCAGCATTGCTGGGGCTGGTACTGCCACTACGGGAGCGGCTGTGAACTGGTGGCTGTCCGCGACCACTGCCAGCTGTTACTGTTGCTGGCATGCATCCGTGTCGCAACCATCCCGCATGCTCCTAGCTCATGGAAGACATATTGCAGAGGGCGTCTAATGTCTCCCCCAAATGTCTATCAATGACCTCGGTGCAAGTCTGGATGGCACCGGCAAGGTCACGGATGCTGTCATTGATAGCGGTGTAATGCGCCCTCTGCGCCCTAGGTCCCTGCCTGGTGTACCGTTCCATACGTGCCTGAGCCTGCATTACAGCCCGGAACATACTGGACATCATAAGACCAGTGAGGGCACGCCTGCCAGGGGCAATATGACCAGTGGTGCTCCCCCGAGAACCCCTGGACCTCTGCCTATGTGGTACCGTTCCAGGAATATGGCTATGGCTGCTGTGAGGGTATGCAAGTGCCATGGGTACGACACTGTCCTGGTCAATGCCAACTGTATGCTGTCCCTCAGCTATGGCCATTGGTGGTGACGGATGTATTGACAGTAAGAGTGTGCGCATAGTGACAAGGTGGACCAAAGACAGACCCTGTCAAACCTTCCTGTGCCAAAATACATGTCTCATCATCATAACTATTCGTGGCAGTGGCTTCAGGTTCCCTGCTGATTTCTGCCACCCCTAACTCAGCACCTGTGAGAGAAGACAGGAAACACACTTTACGGTCTGCACATGAACACATGCACACATGCACACATGCACACATGCACACATGAACACATGAACACATGCACACATGCACACATACACACATGCACACATGAACACATGCACACATGAACACTAATACACTCCTCACTACAGCACATACACACACACACCAGCAATCCAACACATACTCTATAGTGGGTGAAGGTGGGTGTCAGTATCACAAGGTAAACAGTCACCACACACGTGTCAGCATGCAGAATATGTGTTGCACAAGACCATGCAGTGCAAGTGTAGATGCCCCTATTTAATGGCAGTATACATGGCTTTGATGCAACTGTGCAGTTGTTCAGTGATTGGCTACACCCTGGAACACAATGTGTACATGGACACAACATTGCTGTGCAGGTATTATCAGCTCTGCAATGCCCTGTGCACCATCACTCACAAGTATACATGCCATGGCTGCATGTGTTATCTGTGTGACACATAGATATCCATGTCTGAGTACAGTGTCTGTGTCCATAGCGGATAATATTGGGCACTGGTGTAGCACATGAATGCTATGTACACACACGGGATGAGTGGTGCATGTTGATGTGAAGGAATCCCAATGCTCGACATGGCCAGTGTACAGTGGTTATGGTGAGTGTGGGACATATTGCAGATATGTCGGTGCCAGACATGGCATGGCATGCTACACAACTGCAACATTAAACACCACACATACCCAATGTGTGTCAAGTGACCTATACACCCACTAGCATTCCAGGACATATATGTGACACTTTGTTCGGATGGCGACTGCTGTGCATATTGTGTATACTGGCATATGTAAACACACACACAACATGCTATGCATATTGTGTATAGGTGCATATGTTTGCACACACACAACATTGAGGTGCAAAGCAATGACTGCTATGAGTAGTACTGTGGTCACTGTAACTGGATGGGGTGTAGTACCCTGTGCCATCATCAAGATGCATCTTGTGGTCACTCACAGCTACTAATGTGTGCAAGACCACCACCTAGCATGCTGTACCTGTACTGCAGTGCCATGGCTACATTCACAATTACACAGCCACCTTGTACATGGGTGTGTGAGGTGCTCAATAGGGAGCATTGCCTAACATGACTGTGTTATGTGTTGCAGAGTGTTGCACAGCCCCATGATAGGCCTCTACCCCTGAGTTATATCATGTGTGTGTGCATGACATGTGGGATACTGAAGTGTGACCTTACAGCAGGTGTGTGGTAATGCCAAATGTAGCATGTTTTCGTGTACTGCATATGATAAATGTGTTCTGTTGTGTACAGCTGTAGCAACTATGAAATATCCAATGTGAACTACAGTGTTGCCACAATTGTGTCTGCTGCACTGTGCATTGCATGTGATTGAGGCTGCTACTGACCTTACTGAGATGATTAATGTCTCACAGCAAACATGCACAGCATGCATTATGCATAGGTGTGTTACGTGTACATGGCCTACACCTCACCTATGACATGCACATTTCATTACCAATATTAAAGTGTTAACACACTCACCAGCATGTATTGTCTGCCCTGCTGTCACACCAGAGGGACCTACAAGAATATGACACAGTTTGTCAGTGGCCACAACTGTGGCATTGCTACTGTGAGTGTGCTAATCTACAGTGGAACAACAGTCAAC
>NC_056735.1:1338539578-1338557078 GCF_019279795.1 Protopterus annectens | reverse complement strand
AATGGCATTGTCACAGGTGGTTACTAGCAGTACATGGCTACATCTTTTGATATTTCTGTGTTGTACTCCTACATAAGGGCATGCTTGTGGAATTCATTCTATAGCTATTTGCAGAGTGTGTAACAGCAGACAGGCTGATATGCCTGTGTGTTTCTGACACTTCCAGGCCTCAGATACTCTCAGGTATATATTTGAACAGCCTCAGGGAAAGGTACATATCAGTGGGATACCCCTGTGATATATTTCAGATATTTTGCAGTTGAGACTTTGGGGTATTCGGAGCATATGTATTACTGCACCATTTCTGATGTGCAAGCAGTGTCTACTCTCACTTATTGACATTTATCACTAAGTGGGATTCCCCACCTTTCTGCCTACTGTTTGTACATTTCACAGGGAGTCAGAGGGGCACAGCTAACATCTGTTTGCAAATCAGGGACATCCCTGTAAAATCAGTCACAGTTGGGAGGTCTGGCCTCTGACCTATTCAAATATTCCAGTGTTTATCCTGCTCTGATACTGTGTGGGGTTTGTAAGGTGCTGCTGTAACATTATTTCCTACTAGCATGGCTGCTTCTCTTATCACACTCATGTAATGCAATTCCACAACAATTGCTGGTAAAGATCCACAGAACAAGTTTTGTGTTATGGCCTTCCTATTTTCCCTTTACATTCACTCATTGTAATGCATGATATATTTATTTCAGCACCAAGTTCTTGTATATCAGCTGTGGCTTAGTGGTACTTCATGCAGTCTGCTGAGTCCAAGGTCTGGGGTTAGAGACTGACAGGGGTATTTTATTTTTCTGCTGAGCAGTACAAGGGCCCTTTCATACAGAGTTACTAATGCACTTTTAAGCCATTGTAAGCTGGTTTGCGTGGTTTTACGTGATGGTTAGCAATACTTAGCTAAGTGCACACTGGCGCACACTCACGCACTCCCACTTACTACTGCTTAAACATGCTTACTCCCGCTAACTCCTGCGCTAATTTCTTTGAAAGAAAAGAAAATGGGGAGATGGGGACACAAAGAGGGAAAGACAGTAGGGAAACCAGCTGGGATGTGCAGGAAGGGTGTAGGGAAGGCCCATAGCTGCCCATTTCTTTACCAGCAACAGCTGTGCATATGTTCGTAATTTGGTGTGAAATTTGCAGAGTATGTTGTAGTGCTAATTATAATTATCAGTCTACATGTCTGGCGGACATGTGTGCAAAATGGGCAGCTATGTATGGGGCGTAATTTTTTTGTAGGAACAGATTGCCCTTTTTTATTTTTTTTTCAGGTGAGAGTGGAATGTGAGGTAGGGGATGTAGGTATATTTGGGGAGGTAGGTTGGGGAGGTAAACAGACAAGACAAACAATATGCATACAGGGGCGGTATTTGACACATGGGGTGGGTGAACACAATTGAAGGGGAAGGTTGTTTGGAAATCGCAAGCCCATGAGCCCACAGATGGTAACAGTGGAACTGAAATCCCCACCCATGGGCAGTCACCACTGCACCTTCACAGCCCCGAAGGTGGCTGTGCTGGGAGCTGAGTAGGATGTGCAGGCTCACCCGAGAGATGAGCCACTCTCGCCTCGAGCTGGTGTAGGGGATCAGAGACTGAACGCTGGATCTCCCTACGCACCACAGCCCAGACCCTTCGAAGGGTGACAGGTGGCCCTTCTCTGCCCAGCCTTGCACTGGGGGACGAGCCCCATCCCCTGCAGCACTTATACCCAAAGGTGGGTCCGCTGGGACCGGCCTTCCCATACATTCTGTGATTAGGTGTGTTTAATTACAACATAAACAACCACATTCCAGATTAGTTGTAACAACATGCAGTAATATTCCCATTAACCCAACGCACCAAGGTTCCAACAGTTGAACAGCAAGCATAGCACATGCATATATTGAACGACAGTGGATATTCCAACAGCATGCAGGGATGTTTGGTAGCAACAGGCCACCATGAACGTGGTGTTTGAACAGGGCACATGCATCAACATGAATGCAAATATTTATAAAACAATAGGACATATGTCCCAACAAATATTTAATATTACACATACCCATTGAGCTGTGGAATTGCATGGTTTATGCACAAACAGTAGGGTGTAGAAAAGAACCTCAGTTAACATGTTATAATTACTTTTACTCTACACTACATTCCTAGTGACTGCAACTGTATATTCCCTACATGTATTATTACATTTGCCACCATGCATTAGGTTGTGTAATGCATTTGGCTAGTTCAGTATATACTTGACCTATATCTGACATATTAACTGTCCAAGATGCTGATGTTACTGCTACATATTTCATGATTGCTTTTATATTTCTTTATCTACATTGGATGTTTTCACATGACATTTTCACTTTAATTTGTACAGAACCTTGGATTTATGGAAGCACACTCACATTTCTGGGGAACATATTAGCATGTTACTCGTGTGCAAGATTTACTTATGCATGCCATCCAGTAACTGACTGTTGAGGACTGTATATATGCTTCACAGCTACTGGTACTTCCAACAGCCACTTTAGATGGGACTGCAGAACTCTGGGTTGCCAGCACTTTTTAAAACAGTACTATTTGTATAATGTGAGGGTACAACAACATTTCAGACTAAGTGACACACACACACTCTGGGTTTTAAACCTTTATTACTGACATTACGCACTTTTTAACAGACTCACTCCTTTATTTGTTGTAACAGTGCATATGGAAGACATATTCAAGACATATTAGACCTTTATTAATGGGTTAGAACACACTTTTTCAGGCTCAATCACTTATGTTATATGACAGTACCTGCAGAGATTTTATTCCAGACATATGTTACCTTTCTTAATGGGTTACTACGCTCTTTTTCTAACTCTATGAATTGTCATATAAGAGTACATGCAGAGGACTTATTCAGGCCATTTTATGGCTGTATTATTGTACTACAACAATTTATTTCATGCTCTCTCCCCTATTTTATATAACAAAATATGCAAATGAATCACTAACCAGCCTGGTGGTGCAGCCTTTGCAGCCTATCAGCATAGGCTTGCTGATTCGCAGCAGTCACCTGCAGCTGTAAAGTAAATGAAGGGATATTGAGACATACCTATCCGTTATACCAACTCAGTTATCAATTCTTACATACTGCAGTCCATGGCTACATACTCAGTCGTGGGGCATCCTGCATCCCACGGGCCTCCTGGATCCATTGGATCAAGCAGTCCTCCTTCTATCTCTTCAGGTCTGCATGATGGTGACAGACCTGCTCACCGGTGCGAGGAATGCCTGTGGCACTGGTGAGGTCGTCAGCTCTCCAGTTCCAAGCCTTAGCCTTGTATTCCGTCCCTTGGAACTGGCCCTGCAGGAGTTTGGACTCATGATGGTGGACAAGGAGCCAAACCATGTATTTCAAATCCTCGATGCCACAGCGCTGCACTCGGAAGCGTGAACCCTCTCATGCACCTGCCATTCTGACTGCAAATGTGAGCTACAATCAGTTATGGCGAGTATTCCTGCCTATGGGGCTTAAATATGCTGTATTTCCCACACTTTTTTGTGATTGGCCATTTTTGAGAATTCTAAGCTGATTGCAGACCTGCTTAGTAATGGTTAATCTACCATTTCTAAGTATATGTATGTTAATAGTGGCTGTTTCTCCTAAGCTGTCATGGCTTAGTGGTTCTGTACTTTGATTATGATGCACAGGGCCCTGGCTTCGAACCTTGTCATTCTTTTATTTTATTACTGTCTAGATAGGCTAGCGGGTGTGGCTGCGTTTAAGCAACTTAGCTCTACGTTGCTCGGCGATGCCCTACAGTGCCCTGGTTGGCGCGGCGCGCATGTCCGCACAAACACATTGCGCTGGGTAAAGCGTTTTTAAACTTTGGGCAACTCTATTTTGCTGGGTAAAGCACTATTAAACTATGGGCAACTCTGTTTAGCTGGGTAAAGCGCTATTAAACTATGGGCACCTCTGTTTAGCTGGGTAAAGCGCTATTAAACTATGGGCACCTCTGTTTAGCTGGGTAAAGCGCTGCTTAACAGCAGGCTATTATATATCTGGATCCTTTAAAAATATATATTTTGTTCACTGATACATTGGCCATTTCACTGCTTTTAATAATATTTTAATCATATATGTCTGGTATTATTTTAAATACTGATTTAAAACATAAATAAGAAGGGGAGTGGTGGGACTCAAACTGTGAATGCCACCTCTTTGTGCATACCCTCTACCATTACATTATTGCAATTTGGTGTGATTTGCATAAACATTCTTCCTTATGCTCTTCCATGTCGGAATTGCTAACTATAGCTAAGCAATGGGGACACCCGTGCACACACGTGCACATACGAGCAGCTATATCGGGGATTTAAAAAAAAAAATGAATATTTTACTTTTTATAACTGTGATGGAGGTTTACAGTGTCAGGGAGTGTGGAGTTGGGTGCAAGTACATTTGAGCGAACTCGCTCTTGTGTGTTGACATTTTGCTTTTACTACACTTGCAGGGGCATGGACATTTAGACTGCTTGGCAGTCGGACATGCCCCCTGCTTTCATACTCGGTCCGTGTAAGAGTTACGGTTGAGTCAGTGTGCCCTCATGAATATTCATGGCATGCTGGCATCATACCATTCAACTGCAGCCTCCGAGTAAGACTTATTAAGTCTTACACAGAGGATTCATGAATCCAGGGGGAAATCTTAAAAAATGCTTAAAGGCTCCTAGATGTTGTGATAGTTACCTTTTATGCAGAAATAAAATATATATTTTTAATGATATTATTTGATTTCTGTGGTGTTTTTTCCAGTTATTCTGTCTTGGAAATAAAAGTTTTGTATTTTTCAGCAATCAGGATGACTGATTTATTACAATGCTGTGTTTTTTATTCTGTTTGGTGTTAGACTGACCTTGTCCATTCCATGGTCAATCATTTTATATTACTCCTAGTGAGAATAAATGGGATCATACCACTGATAATATGAGGAAGCCCATGCATGGGGCAAAATGTTTAGGAGTTGCCTCTGTCCAATAGTAATACAAGGGGCAGTCCTGGAGTACGTTTTTTTACTACCCATTGATAGATATAATTTATATTTTTATATGGACAGGGATTAGCTTTCTTTAACATGGATGGGGAGTCTGTTCCAGATTAGTGGTATCCCCTGCAAACTATATCTGTCCCTCCAGACCAGTTTGTTGATGTTGCAGAAAATGTTTAAGTTGCTAAACTGAGTATTTCTAAGGCCATATGATTTGCTGATGTGCAGTAGATCCATTAGTATTGGGTCAGAAGATGTCTTGCATGCCAGGAACATGTCACCTCTTACCAGTCTATAGGATACTAAGTATTGTGACAGGTCTTTGAGTTGGTCCATGTAGGACATATTGTTTAGGCCTTGCATCCTTTTAATAAAGTATCTCTGTGGGTATTCTAGCTGTTGCATGTGTCTGGACAGATATATGACAAAGGAGGCATTATACTCAATGATTGGCCTAATGATGGCTGAGTAAAGTGGGACAAGAAAGCCCTAAATCTAGACAACAATCCCTTATTCATAAACTGTGCAATATAGAAAAAAATTCTTATGACAGTGGACACATTTCTGTGGAAAGTTTGGTCACTGTACACTTAAGTTCCTAAATCCTGAACAACTGGGTTAAAACGTAGGGGCATATTGTCAATGTGGTAGATCCCTAGGGTTGGTGACTTCCCAAAGTGTATGCTAATGCATTTTTTGGCATTTAGTTTTATTCCATTATTTTGGCACCTGTTATTTATTTGGGGCACACCTTTATGCAGGATGGTTGCTTCTAGATTGAGGTCAGCTGCAAACGTATTCAGTCAGAGTCCTTTGGTATTTGGTTTTACTTCAGAGAAGTATATGCCAAACAGGATAGGCCTCAGCACTGAACCCTGGGGGATTACACTGGTGACTGGTTTGTCTGTGGTAGTAGCTTCCCCTATTTTGATGTTCTGTGTCCTATCTGTTAGGCAGTTGACAATCTGAAAGGTGATGTAGGGGGGTTATTGTCAGTTTATTTGGCTTTTCTGCAATGCCTGAATGGGGATTGTGTCAAACGCTTTAGTCAAGTTGAGGTATGTGGTGTGTACCATTTCACCTTCATCCATTACTTTGGTGACCTTTTACGAAAAAGTCCACCAGGATGAATAAGCATGAGCTACCCTTGATGAATCCAAACTGGGATGAGTCCAGTGTTTTGAGGTACCTTGCATCCTTATTGATTGGGTCTATGATAAGTCTTTACATGGCTTTGCATATGAGGCTGGTCAGACTTTTGGGTCATAATTGTCTGGGTCTTTGGAAGGTCCTACCTTATGCAGAGGATTCATATGTTTTGCATCCAAGGAAGAAGAACTCATTCTATAATATAAATGGATTTTGTAGGCAGCCAAATTTGTAATGTCATCACAAGTTGGACAAATGGTGTTTTAATAACTATACAAGTACAATTATGCTATTATTTACTTGAAACATCCGGAAAACAGCTGTGTGTAATGACAGAGCAGGAATTCTTACAAAAAATATAGCGCCTGGTTGTATTGTGTAACAAGAACCCAGGAAGTACCCTGCTATAGTCCTGATGCTTCTGTAGGAATATCCAGAGTCCCTGGAAGTAATTTTATATTGTTTGTGTTGGTCAGTTTCTTAGAAAAATGCTTCTCATTATCAAGAGGGTCATTCTAAGTGGATGGAAAGATATCCTTCCTGCATAACTACTAAAAACCTCAAGAACAAATTTCTGCATTTGCAGTGTACCAAAATTATCTTACTGAACAATGCATTATTCCTAGTAAGGGGTGGACTGGCAGAATCCACAAGGAAGAATTTCATTCTTCCTTGTGGATTCTTCAAGGAAGAATGGAATTATTCACATTGTTTCTCATTCTTCCTTGTGGATTCTGCAAGGAAGAATGGAATTATTCACATTATTTCTGCCTAGCGTCTTCATGCATTGAATGGATTACCAGAATGACCAATATGTGTATTTAAAGACTATATGAAAAGCAGGGTCTATATTACACCATCAAAAGACCATTGCAACGAATACCACATTGTTGACATGTATTTAGCGAAATTCACTAATGTGATTCGCTGAATACTTAAAGGGCAAAGATGTATTTGGCCAACTACACAATTGTGCCCTTTTCTCCACTGTAGTGCAATCTCGAAGTTGGTATATTTAGTTAGGGGGATTTGGGGAGCACAGACTCCCACATGAGTGGGTTTGGTTTAGGTAGATTTAGATCCATTGGGATGCAGGGCAAATATTTGTTTGCCCTTTAAGTATTCAGCGAATCGTGGGAGTGAATTTCACTGAATACATGTTGACGATGTGGTATTCAATGCAATGGTGTTTCGACAGCATAAAATAGACCCTGAAAAGCACCTGCTGGATTCCTTGCTATAAATTAAATCGAGCACTTTAGTAAATGTTCACTTATACCACAATCAGCTATTGAATTGTCTTCTGCCAAAATGCAGTATAACTTATGCAACAAAAATGTCATGCAAATACCTTAATGTGTATGTTTGTGTGACAGTTTATGTGCGTGTATGTGTGTGTATCTCTGTGTGCAGGACACATGGTGCACAAACAATTGCATACACACACACACACACACACACACACACACACACACACACACACACACACACACACACACACACACAGAGAGAGCTATAGCAGGCTCATCTAATTCACACACAAGCACACAGCTGTAGCATGCTCAGCTAATTCCTGGTGCCATTCCGCTTAGTTGGGGGCCAAGAAAAGAAAATAAACAAGTCCGCTCCCCTGACATGGCACTTGTATAAGTTGCAGACCATAACAAAAAAAAAAAAACTCTTGCAATATTGCATATTGCTGCAACTTATGCCACACATGAAGCATTGAAGAGCTTCAATCTTGACCACAAAAGAAGACTCAACATTGACTTCTGCCCTAGCATTTGGAAACACTGCTAAGGAAATGAACACATTACTGGTCGATTAGCATCTCCTGATTGAGCCTGACTGAGTAACACATTGTACCTGGGTGGTTATCCCCTTCACACCATCCTAGCTATGCCTCTGCATGCATACACATATAAAATCATACAAATACAAGCACACACACGAGCATACACACACACACACACACACACACACACACACACACACACACACACACACACACACACACACAACGTAACATCTCAGATAGAACAAGTGCCCTGCAGGGGTATATATCAGAATACCATGAAAGTATGACTTGTGGTATTTGAAAACCAAATAGTAAGCAGATGTCTGCCTATTAAAAAAGCAGCATCTCAAATTCAAATAAACATACTCTAAATGTGAATCCCTTCAGGAAAGCTTGGCTAGGCTTAGAAAGACCTCCTCAAGTCATTAGCCTAGTACTAATATATTAATCTATGAATCCATTAAATGTATGTGTCTTGCATAGCTAGAGTGCACCGGTAACAGATGTATAAGGATTGTTGAACCCAGGCAGAAGTACAAACTCCCTACAGCCATGGAATGCCAATGGGTTTCTCCTGTGTCCCTGACCCTGAGGCTCAGTTCCTCAGCAGTCACTTACTCACTTGTGTTAGATAAAATAAGTGATCGCTCAAGTCTGCTGTATAGTGTTTTAGGGAGTTTCTCCTTACACTAATGATGTGCAATTGTAGAATATATACATATACATATACACACACACACACACACACACACACACACACATATATATATATATATATATATATATATATATATATATATATATAGTTTACCTTTATTTTGTTGAAAGCCGTATGTGCGATGTGCAAAATGTCGAAAGTATGGCTGCAAACACAATGCCGATTCACCATGTGTTTGAATGGCAAATAAGTGAATGCTTTCTTCCCATTCAAACATAAGGATCAAATGTCGGAAATGGTTTCCAGCAAACCATTTTCAACATTTGATCCTTCGATGTTGTCCATATTTCGGCATTACGGTTCATGGTATAACTCCATTCATTGCTGCAAATCTGAATGGATAGATGGTGATATGTCTGTTTTACTGAAAGAACGGCTAGAAGCCAGAAGCCAGGAATTAAGCTGAGGAACAGAAATTGCCCATAGAATAAATAATATCAGTGGTTCTGAATATAATATTATAGGAGTCAAAAAGTAAAATGCTTTTGTCCCAAGCAAACAAGGAATATATTATTTTACTTGGTAAGCATACCTCTCAACTATACAAATTTTTGCAGAATGTCCAGACTTTGGCCTCATATTTCTGTTCTGTTTTTCTTAAAATTGTGGTTTTCTGGCAAATTAGTTTCACATGATTAAAGATTGTAGTCAGAAAATAATGACAGACATTTGAGTTTCAGACTTCATATCCTTCAAAAAATCCATGCTAATGCAAAACCCATTATTCTATCAACTTTCTAACTTTGTAAGAGCCATATTTAAAACTTGTTCCTATTCCTGAGCCTTTGTCCCACTTTCATTTATGGCGCTGTCCAGATTTCTTGCTTTAAGAGGTATGTTGGTAAGGCTATTAGACACAAATGTTTATTTTCAGGAGCAACGCTCTCTGGTTAAGTGACTTACTCAAAGTCAGAAGGAAGGAAGATAGAGGCTGACAAGATCAAACCCTGAACTGCAGGAATCATTTGCTAACAGCCCCTATCCTTAATCCTCTGTGCTAACTACCAGCTAAGGAAAGGTAGTCTTAGGGATTTCCTAACTAAAGTCTAAGATGTAAAAATCAATGCAAGTACATTACTATTTGGGATTTTAACTGCTCAAACACTGATTTGGTAAAGAACTCATTTCAAATAAATATGTCCACATAGCTGACTGTGTTAATCTAAATGTTTTTGAAGAAATATATAGCCATCAGTCTAGGATAGCAACATATCAGATATCATATAAGCAATAAATGGATCTTTCTGCTTCCTGACCATGGTTATACCCTTTGTACTTAGAACAGCTTGCAATACTATCATCATTAAGCATAAAATCAAATCCAGTCATAACTACATCATTCTCATTAAACCTAACAATGGAAACTATGGTGTTATAAATGGAAATGTTTTGCAAACAGTTTGAGAAACTATCCTCTGAGTCACAGACACTTCAGAAGTACTGTGATATTACATACTTCCTCACTTACTTACTGTCTGATGACTGGTTAGGTGGTCTGGTCTGGATGCTAGATGTAAATGTAATTGTGTGTGTGTGTGTGTGTGTGTGTGTGTGTGTGTGTGTGTGTGTTAGGGGATATTTAAGCAAAATTAGAAATGCTTCAGAGGCATACCTTGACAGTAAAGGGCTGTTAACTGAAACTGATGGTGTGTTAATTATATAGCAGAATAATTAAACTATGGACTCATTTGATCTTGACTGGGAATATCACATATCTATGGGTAGAAGGAGAAGATGACCGAAAACATTAAGTGGATAAGGAAAAGGTTAGCTATGGATAAGAGAGTACAACTGACCAGCAGATAAAGAATATACTGTAAAAGAAGGATAAACAATGACCTTAGGTAGGGAGCAGTAAAAACAAATATTGTTAAAAATAATTTTTACTGACAATGCAAATGAAAAGGGTTTCAATGTGAGGAAATGGAACAGGTGATGTGTAGACTTGTGTTTTGCTTAAGGGATGCTGTACTGGGATTGTGGTATTAAATATTAATCACTATAGATTGCAGATTGCAGTCTTGTGGGGATAAGCCAATATATGACATTTACTCATGAAGTAGTTTTATGTTTATCTCACTTAGGGAAATGGATATTTTCTTTCTGACAGTGGTGGCCAGATAGAATTCAAAACAAAGAAGGAGGTAGGGCACTTGGGAGTGATTTTACTTTGAGAAAGTACATTGCTGTGCTGGAGATACATTTAAACAAGAAGAAAGTGAATTTAAGATTTGGCTTCAGGGAAGCCTTAGGTAGGGGTTAACTCATTCACTCCAATGGAGCTCAGGAAGTTTGCACTGTAACTTCCAGTGGGCGGAGCCTAAGCCTTTTGATAGAATCAAATTATGTCCTCACATTTCAAACAAATGTTCATATCTCTGGAACCATAGTGGTTATGAAAGAATATAAATGGCATACTCTTCAGCACAAACTTTTATAGTGGTAGTATTCGGTTCTAGGTCTTAAACCAAATTTTATAAGTCACAGTAAACACAGTAACTATTACATTTGTAATATTTTGTAAACAACTTACAATATCTTAGCAACCAATCAAGTTAAACACAATGTCAGCAGCATTTTATTCATCTAGCTGAGAGCTTTCATATGAGGCTAAGGAGTTCTGTCTGTGTTACTTGGTTGTTGAGATATTTAGAAAAATGTGAAAATTATATCTATATAAAATTAATATAATAAAAATCAACAGTTAATTTATTTATTTTATTTTACATTTGTTGACCGGGCTAGTCTAACTGGATATATGTCCATTTTCAGTAGAGGCCTGGGGAGATAAGCTCCACGACAAACTGTTAACATAAAAAATTACAAAGAGAATATATAACAAGAATGAAATTATATTAATATATACACTGATAAATCCGGTTAATAGGAAATCATTTAAAGAAGAGATAACAAATACAATGAAAACTGGAATTTCAAAAAAGACATGGAGGTACATTCCATAATGGAAAAGGAGGCATACAGGCTAGTTCAATTTACAGGTAAAGTAAATCTCTTAATGGCAAAGAAAAAAAACAAGGAGGTGATACAGTCTGATGCCATATACCGTACATTACACAATGAAAGAGGCTGCTTAATGATCAGTAATAGTAACAATGAGTTTCAAAGAAAAAAATTAATAATTAAATAGTTTTACTAATTTTTTTTTCTCACAGATAAACTAGAGAGAGAAGGAAAATAATGAGATACAGAGCAGAGAGGCCATATATTGTTAAAAAGGAAATGACAGAAGAATTAATTAAAAGAAAAAAGGGGAGATGGAGCATAAATTGGGTAGAGGAGAGGTTTAGGCAGGTTTAGTACAGTTGCATGACTAGTGTGTTCTGAGGAAAAGTTTCAGTCTTTTCTGTAGCGTGATAAAGAGGAAATAGAGGAAAGGTCACAGGGGAGAAGATTCCAGAATTTTCCCACAGTATTTGAGAAGAGAGAATCACCAGCCCTGTTGTTAGATTTAGATGTTTTGACTAGAAGTTTCTGAGATGAACGTAAGGACTTCAGATTCTTATAGGGGGTGATGATGGTAGACAGACTAGGAGTATTGGAAGGTTGGTATCTATTTACCTACTCTAGACAGAGGTCAAATATTAATGCAGTTGAGTTTGTCATTGAGTAAGCTTTAAGATGAAATATTTTAAAACCTTGTACATAAAATGGTTTTGGAATTACTGATGCAAATATAAACAAGCAATATTTGATGCCTAGAGGCGTCAGTAGGAGTTAACTGCAAATGCACCAGGAGGTGTCACTCAGATGTAATGACGCAGCATACAAACCATGAGGCATGAAGATAGAACTGGAGTAATATACAGGAGAGAACTTGCAAACAGGTCAGTGGTTACTCAAAGATAGTTAAACTCGTTTAAATGATTTTTCAGTCACCTAATAAGTGACAAAGCATTCAAAACATTCAAAATAATTACTGAGATAAAAAATGTCCAAAATATTGACATTATAATAAATGTATTTGAAATAATTAAAGAGTGTTCGAAATAAATTCTGAAGTGTTTAAAATGTACAAAAAAGCTAAAACAACCAAATTTCTTTGCAATGTACTACTTTCTCTCATTAACTAAAGCCATTCGAAGTATCTGAAGTTTCTGGAATGTTTATAGTATTTTCAGTGTTTGCAGTGTTAAATTATAGCCATTTCAAAGACATTCCCCTGGATTTACTATTCCTCCATGCAGGACTAGCATAGTCTTGCATGGAGGCGGCTGTTTAGGAGCAGGATGGCAGCGTGCTATGCATAGTAATGAGGTGCGCTGCCTGAGCTCCTAGTCTTACAATGAGCATGTAAGAGTGCAGGGGGCATGTCTAAGAGCAGAGCTCTCAGAATATACATGGCCCCACAATGAAGAACAGCAGAAAGGGATCAGAAATGAGTGAGACTACGCATAGGTGTCTGCATACCCCCACCAACAGTCCCCCTTGTGTACAACCGCAACAGTATACATAAATTAAATGAACAAACCCTTTATTTTTTTTATAAAAATCTGATTAAAGCTAACCTTAGGTGCGCGGGTGTGCCCATCGCTTAGCTACGGTTAATGCAGCTTAAATGGCTGAAGAGTATAACAAGGAAGATATATGCAAATGAAGCAGCATAGCAATAGTGTAGTGGGCAGAGCATTTGCCTTCCGAGCGTGCATTCCCGGGTTCGAGTCCCAGTGCAGTGCATTCCGTTTTCCATGGCAAAGCATGTTATGAGCAACATTTATGTTGCAAAACCCACTAAATAACATATTTATATGAACTGGAGTACTGCAGTAAATGCACATGTGAGGTATCAGTGTCATAATGAATAAAGCACTAGTAGGCAGGTTTAAGCACCAGTAAGCAGTAGTAAGCATATTTAAGCAGTAGTAAGAGAGTTTAACCCCATTTGTGTGGCAGTAAGCAATGCCTACACTCGTTAAGCAATTCTGATGCTAACTCTCTGCAAGCAGATGTAATGGCAAGTAAGCAGTGCTTACCGTCACTCAAACCCACACAAACATGCTTACAAATGCTCAAAAGTGCCTTAATCACTCTGTATCCAGCGGTCCTTGCTCTGCCCATCAACAAAATAAACAGCCATGCAAGTCTCGAACCCAGGACCGTATACACCATAGTCACAATAGTTAACCACAAAGCCATCACAAAATTACAGAAGAATGAGGTATCAGCAAACAGGTCTTCACCATAGTTAAACCAAACTGAACCTGTGAAAGGAATCAGTATACAGACACATGTGCCTTAACCCATAACCCACTAAATAAAATAAATATGTGAACCCAAGTAAGAGTGTTGAAGTCCCCAATAAAACACAAGGACCCCATACATTGTACGTACATATGAATCATGGATACCAGGCATACATATAAGGTGTAAGGAATAATAACTCAATGTGAAAAAAGAATTATAATGCAAAGTCTAATGTAAGCAATGCTAAGTACTGCACAGGCCAGCTTAGGAAGTGTAAGCAATGTGTAGGCCAGCTAACTCAATGTGCCCAGTGTTATAGCCCTTTAAATAATGCCAACCCTAGATAAGCAGGTTTGCTCATAGCTTAGCCTTTTCAAAACCGTCCAATCATGGAAAAGTATGGGAAGTCGGCCCTACTTAAACCCAAGAGGTGGGAATACATCTCATAACTGGTTATAGCTTCCCCTTGCAGGCACAATGGCAGTAAGGGGAGAAGGTGTGCACTTCCTGGTGCAGCGCTGGTGCATCCAGCAGTCCAAAGTCATGGCAGGATTCCTTGTCAAAGACCATGATCAGAGACTGCTGCAGGGCCAGTACCAGGGCTTCCAATATACGGCAGAGGCCTGGGACCATCTCGCCCGCGACCTCACCAATGCCACTGGCATACCTCAAACTGGTGAGCAGGTCAGGCATCACTATGCCAACCTGAAGCGGTGTAAGGGGGAACTCTTGGAGGAGTGGCTCCAAGAGGCTAGAGCAGTAGGGGATGTTCCAGTCATGTGTATCACCCCACTATGTGTGGAATAATTGCCAGCTCAGGTATATCATGGATAGGTATGGCTAAATATTCCTCTTATGTCCCCCACAGCTGCTATGGAGCGGGTCGTGAACCAGGAGGCCCACGTCAGTCACCTGGCAAGGTTGCAATGCAAGGCAAGTCAGTAATACTCATGCAATTACTGTCATAGGAAATAATACTAAAAGTAGTAGTAAATTAATTGCCTGCACTAAACCTGCACAGTTCAAGGCAAGTACTGTATACACTAGAGATTATGGCAGGAAGAGTCTCATATTATTTGTATGTCAATAAATGTGGAATAGCATGACAATAAAGATCTAACTACTGGACTGCATGTGTATACTCTGGTATCATATGGTAATGTAGATTAGCAATCATGTAATAGTACTGTAGTATTAAGCACTGTTACACACACTGTGCACCATAAATTGAATGTGTAGGAATGCCTGTATATGACAGGTATAATTCCCAGAGGCCATTTAGTACAACTGAGAGACACACAGACAGAAAACAGGGAAAATGCAGACAGCAAAACCTGAATAGCACATGCAACTGAGATGTGAACTGTTGTTTTTTTTAGCACACACAGCCATGGTTCGAATCCTGCCAGTGGTAGTACTCTGCATACAGAATCATACCACACCACTGTACAAAAATGTCCAGAATGTCCAGTAAAGTGGCCCATATCTGTTGTCTATCAACCTGTCCCCCTGGGAAATCAGTGGGATGATCCCAGACATATAGGCAGCAAACAGGAAATACAACTGATTGACACACATCTATGAGAACAAAGCTGGCACACTAGCAACTCCACAATACCTTATGAGACTAAGAAGCTACATATGTCCCATTTACACCCTAACTTATCAAGCTGTGGTAAGAGTGTGTACAGTAACAGAGTGAGATGTATGTGCATAATAGTAATGTGGAATCTGGTACGGTGTGGGAACATTCAGGTAGTGCTGATAAACATTTCTCCCACAGGTCTGTCAGATACCAACACTGTGTCCAGAAATACAATAATGATACCCAGTACTGGTACTGTTTACATTGGTATTGTATGGCAGTGCAACTGATGCAGTTGCTCTGAATAATGAGGTATTACACATCACTGTCATCCACACTGTCCTACAACATATAAGTGTCTAGGAAATCTGTATACGAGTCTTGTAATATAAGGCCAGAATGCAAAAGCACAGGGGATTAATAAGACAGAAAGATAGGAGATATGCAGCAATATCTATATAGCAGACAGAACTGTGATGGACAGTGTTTAAGCTGTAGCAGACACAGCCATTGTTTGAATCCTGAGAGTGGATGTAGGCTGCATACAGAATCATACCCCACAACTGTACATATGAGGCAAGAATGTCCAGTATATGGGCCCGTATCTTCTGCCTGTTCCCCTGGTAAGTCTGTGGAATGATCCCAGATGTTGAGTCAGCAAACAGGGAATACAAGTGATTGTCAAACACCTATGAGAACAAACCTGTCACTGTAGCAACCCCCAAAACTGTTAGGAGAGTAATATTTCAAGTATGTCCTATCTACACTCCCATGTTGTCTAGCTGTGACCAGAATGTGTATACTAACAGAGTGAGATGTATGTGCATAATACTAATGTGTAATCTGGAAGTTTGTGTGGCAACAGTCAGGTAGTGCTAACAAACATTGCTCCCACAGGTACGTCGGATACGAACACTGTGCTGAGAAATACAGACCATTATAACCTGTACTAGTACTGTTCACTCTGGTATTGTAGGGAATTGTGAGTGTTGCAGTTTCTCTGAATAATAAAGTATCACTGATCACTGTCACCCACACTGTGTTACAGAATATAACTGTGTAGGAAAGCATGTATATGTGTGTGTCAGGTCACTAAAGTTGGAAGAGGGCAATATTCTAGATATGTCCCAGCACACCAGCATGTGGTCAACACATGGCCAGAGTCTGTGCAGAAAGAGTTGGATAGCTATGTGCACAACATCAACCCAGAATCTGGGAGTATGTGTAAAAACAGTTAGTGTTAACAAACATTCCCTCCACAGGTACACCAGGTAAGAGGTGTATAATGCAGGTAAAACCAGATCATGTGTAATGATGACAACAGCCATATCACTGTCCAAACTAAGGCTATAGGGTAGTGTAATAAGACTTGTAAGGTGCAGATAACAGCACTGACTAGGAGAGTAATGTGGACTAAAGGAATATACTAGTTGTTAATTGACATCCCCCCACCATATCTCCAATAATCAGCATAACCACCCCAAATTGTATGCAATGTCACTTATGTTCTGATACTGTCCAGTTGTTTGCTAAATATATTAATGGTTACCATGCATGTGCTATATTGAATTATTCCAACATTGGTAGCATGGTGCCATCAATGTACTTGCATGCTGTTCTTATTACCACTGTGGTCCCATATATGCATGTGTTCTGTTTGCTATGCAACTGTTCCGTATCTGGTGCCTGGGTTAATGGGAATATCTATGCATGCTGTTATACTTAACCCTGGAATGAGTTGACTATTACTAATCCACATATGATGATGAAATCTAAACACTATAGCATGCTTGGGAAGGCCAGTCCCAGCGGACACACCTGTCCCACCTCAGCTGACTGTGGCACCATGCACCAGCATGTCTGGGGCCCAACCTGGGACCTCCCTGTTCATTGGTCCTGCACCACCTTTGGGTGGAATCCCCTCAGGGGATGGGGCTCACCCACCCTGGGAGTGGGCATGCACAGGCACCTGTCGCCAGGTCGGGGTCGTGGTACGTAGAGAGATCAACC
>NC_056735.1:1338499578-1338537078 GCF_019279795.1 Protopterus annectens | reverse complement strand
AACAAAAAGAACAGTCTGTATGGCAGGAGGCAGTAGGCCTGCATTAACCCAAATTATATAACTAATGTAAATATAGGTGAATTGTATGGTACTGTACATCCAGATACCTTAAGGCAGCTCACCCCTTATACTCCCACATTTTGTAACAGCCTAGGATATTTATGGTGCACCCCCTTCTAGACTCAATAATACAGGGCCATATACCACTGTTACATACACTGGCCTCTGGAGTGCATAAGAGCACACATGTATTGTGTAGGTGAAGCCCACACAAATATGGCCCCAGCCCCTCCATATGTGTGGGGGATACAACAGCACTGGACTGATGGCAGGAATGGCACCATGATATACTCACAGCCCACTATAGAACAACCCCTGATAGCATGTCATATATGCAAAGCTTGGTATGTAGGTGGAGGACAGAGGCTGGAACACAGGCCCATATGTGGAAAACTGTTGCCATACACTAAGCAAGTTGCTGGTGTTACAGGATACTCTGCAACATACCCTTAGTCAGGGATTTGAGTTTAGAAACATAAATGAATGTAGCCATGTAAAGATAGCACTCAACACACACACTGCCAGTGAAATATCTGACACAGGACCTGTGTGGTGGACAGACAAAACATGATAGGCACACCTCTGGCCACCAAGAGGATAGGACCACAGTTGAGAGCTATGCAAACAGACTGCATTCCAAAGTAAACTAGTATGTACACACAAACCCTGTAACACCAGTACTGTACAAACCATAACACAACTCTACTCACACTCTGTCTGTAGTTCGGGAACCTCCTACAAATATGTATCTGGCCTGAGTGCGCCAGTTCTCCTGTAAGAGGTATTGCTACCTGCTGTCTGTAACACTGATGCCCACACACAGGAAGGATGTCCATCACACAGGAAAGGTAAAGGGACCACGCCCACATGATGTAGGGATTTATAGTAGGTTGTTGCCATTACAGTGGTAATTGGAAGTACTATACAATAAGTTGCATGCAGTTAGAAAGTGGAGGACACTGTTTGGTGCAGAGGCCATCACCTGATCATGTGCATCACTTACTAAAGCCATGCTGCAATCTATTCAAAGCAGCTCAATCCATTTACTGGGCAGAGAGAGAGAGAGAAAGAAAGAAAGAGAAAGAAAGACAGAAAAAACTTAAAAAAAAAAGCCTAAGGCAAAGGCATTCAGCCAGCATTCATTCATCAAGACATCATTCCCACAACAGGTATGTGAAGTATATATACATGTAATAGAATCTTGTACCTGGTCCATAATAATGGGATAGATGATGTGGAATGATTTATATGTCCCATCACGTGTTGTTGTGATGATGTTCAACTGAACAACTGCTATGGACACTAGTGTCTGTCCCTGTGGGTAGTGGGCCATAGCCGTCAACTGTGCAGGTCAGCACTGACTGATAAAATGTAATCCATCATTGTGTGTGTTGTGTAATGGGACGTACGTATATTATGTGGCCAATAGCTGGTGGTGGAGGTAATGCCATTATGATGAATATTTGGAACCCAGGACCCACCACTGGCAGGATACTCAGGTTAATCTGTATTGTAGCATGACGGAATGCCATAAGTGTATAACAGGGTTACCTGCAATTGGGTCCTACATATACACCCCCTAATATAAGGCTGTGTCCATATGTGGCACCTGTCTGTGTTGTAGCAAGGCAGAACAGTGCAGTTGTGCAGGAAGTGTTTGTTAGATTGTGGAGCTGATGTCTGAATGTACCCCACATATAGGCATGCATATGTGTACATATGTCACATATATATTATATGCAGATATATATGTATATCAGCATGTATGTCCACAAATATACAGATACTCCTGTGTAGACATATATATATGTGCACATATATACATCACATATATCTTCACATATATAGATATATACCTGTATGCACATGTCTACATATATACAAACACACACACAAACATATATGTATGTAAAGACATGTCTCCTATATTACTACCACAGTGATGCATGCTATGTGCAAGGCACCAGCACACATAGCAATACACACAGATATCTACAGCTGGCAGTGTGTGCAACATGGGCGGGTATGTCACATGTTAGTTCCTTGTTAGGACCACATTGCCCCCGTCTGTGAAGTATGGAATGGGAATATGGGGAAGTATGGCAGGTATACTTGTGGAGGTGGTCAGGATTGGTAGATATAGAGGACAGTCTACAGGGGTGGTATGTGACATATGTGCTCAGTAAGCACCCTGGATGGTGTGTGTGGTCTGTTATGTGGATGTACCATGGGCTCCAATGTGGGAACAATGGGAACAAGCCACCCACCCACTGCTACTTACAACAGCAGTCCATTTTCTAAAGGTGCCTAGTCTGGAGGCTGAGCAGGAGGAGCATGTGTATAGATATATATATATATATATATATATATATATATATATATATATATATATATATATATATATATATATAAATATATATGAACATATATGCATGCAAATGCCTACATCTAGAGATATATATGTAGAAGGTACACACAATATGGAACAGTCACTATGCCTACAGTTAACACCTTAAAAACTGGACACTGTATAAGCCACCCATACAAATGACAATCGTTGCCTGCAACATATACCCACAGAGAGATCAGAGGATATAGGACCATGCACAGGTTTGCATAAATGGAAAACCTTTATTTGTGTACTATTACAGTCTTAAATGCCATGTCATATAGCAGTTCAGACACTGACATCCATATAAACAGAGTAATGTAACTGTGAAACAGTTATACTAATACAGTAGTCTGGAAATTTTCACAACTGTTGTTTTCCAGGCCAAGCCCTTCAAATAATACAATAGTAAAGACAGACTGCGCCACAGGATACCAACCAATCAACAGTAAGTAAGCAGGTGTATAGTTCAGCAGCCTCTATCTACACTCTGTACACAATCTCTAGGTGGTAAAGACTTCAGCTGACCAAATGGGATGTAACCATTACATAACAAGGCATAACTGATGCCATCACAAGCACACTGACAAACAGAACAGTCTGTATGGCAGAAGGCAGTAGGCCAGCATTAACCCAAATTATGTAACTAATGTAAATATAGGTGAATTGTATGTTACTGTACATCCAGATACCTTAATGCAGCTCACCCCTGATACTCCCAAATTTTGTAACATCCTAGGTTTTTTATGGTGCACCCCCTTCTAGAATCAATAATACAGGGCCATATACCCCTGTTACATACACTGGCCTCTGGAGTGCATAAGGACACACATGTATTGTGTAGGTGAATCCTACACATATATGGCCCCAGCCCCTCCATATGTGTGGGGATACAACAGCATTGGACTGATAGCAGGAATGGCAGCATGATATACTCACAGCCCACTATAGAACAACCCCTGATAGCATGTCATATATGCAAAGCTTGGTATGTAGGTGGAGGACAGAGGCTGGAACACAGGCCCATATGTGGAAAACTGTTGCCATACACTAAGCAAGTTGCTGGTGTTACAGGATACTCTGCAACATACCCTTAGTCAAAGATTTGAGGTTAGAAACATAAATGAATGTAGCCATGTACTGATAGCACTCAACACACACACTGCCAGTGAAATATCTGACACAGGACCTGTGTGGTGGACAGACAAAACATGATAGGCACACCTCTGGCCACCAAGAGGATAGGCCCACAGTTGAGAGCTATGCAAACAGACTGTATTTCAAAGTAAACTAGTATGTACACACAAACCCTGTAACATCAGCACTATACAAACCATAACACAACTCTACTCACACTCTGTCTGTAGTTCGAGAACCTCCTACAAATATGTATCTGGCCTGAGTGCGCCGGTTTTCCTGTAAGAGGTATTGCTACCTGCTGTCTGTAACACTGATGCTCGCACACAGAAAGGATGTCCATCACACAGGAAAGGTAAAGGGACCACGCCCTCATGATGTAGGGATTTATAGTAGGTGGTTGCCATTACAGTGGTAATTGGAAGTACTATACAGCAAGCTGCATGCATTTAGAAAGTGGAGGACACTGTTTGGTGCAGAGGCCATCACCTAATCATGTCCATCACTTACTAAAGCCATGCTGCAATCTTTTCAAAGCAGCTCAATCCATTTACTGGTGAGAGAGAGAGAGAGAGAGAGAGAGAGAAATAAGAAAGACAAAAAAAAACTTAAAAAAAAAAAAGCCTAAGGCAAAGGCATTCTGCCAGCATTCATTCATCAATACATCATTCCCACAACAGGTATGTGAAGTATATATACATGTAATAGATTGTTGTACCTGGTCCATAATAATGGGATAGATGATGTGGAATGATTTATATGTCCCATCACGTGTTGTTGTGATGATGTTCAAATGAACAACTGCTATGGACAGTTGTGTCTGTCCCTGTGGGTAGTGGGCCATAGCCGTCAACTGTGCAAGTCAGCACTGACTGATAAAATGTAAGCCATCATTGTGTGTGCTGTGTAATGGGACGTATGTATATTATGTGGCCAATAGCTGGTGGTGGAGGTAATGCCATTATGACTCGGGGGACTTAGGGCCCAAAACTGGCAGGATACTCAGGTTAATCTGTAATGCAGCATGCCGGAATGCCATAAGTGTGTAACAGGGTTACCTGCAATTGGGTCCTACATATATGCCCCCTAATATCAGGCCGTGTCCATATGTGGCACCTGTCTGTGTTGTTGCAAGGCAGAACAGTGCAGCTGTGCAGGAAGGTGTTGTGAGATTGTGGAGCTGATGTCTGAATGTACCCTCCATATAGGCATGCATATGTGTACATATCTCACATATATAATATATAAAGATATATATGTATATCAGCATGTATGTCCACAAATATACAGATACCCATGTGCAGACATATATATGTGCACATATATACATCACATATATCTACACATATATAGATATATATACCGATATGCACATGTCTACATATATACAAACACACACACAACAGCATATATGTATGTAAAGACATGTCTCCTTTATTACTACCACAGTGATGCATGCTATGTGCGAGGCACCAGCACACATAGCAATACACGCAGATATCTACAGCTGGCAGTGTGTGCAACATGGGCAGGTATGTCACATGTTAGTTCCTTGTTAGGACCACATTGCCCCCGTCTGTGAAGTATGCAATGGGAATATGGAAAAGTATGGCAGGTATACTTGTGGAGGTGGTCAGGATTAGTTGATATAGAGGACAGTCTACAGGGGTGGTATGTCACCAACATGGGGACTCTATACTCCAGACCAGAAGTGTATCCCTCACTGGTAAGATCAGACCATAAACTGATCTCACTGGATATTCACATCCCGACCCCACCCCCTGCCCAGAAAACCACAGTGAAAAACTTCTCTAAAGCAAATTTCACACTCCTCAAAACCGAGGTGGAATCCTTCAAAGCCCCCAGGCCTGTGGAAAATATGGCCCAGACCGCAGAATCCTTTATAAATGCATTCTATGAACACCTTCAGGAATGCATGGATCATGCAATCCCAAATAAAACCAAGACCCAATCCTCCAAAGGCAGACGACCTATCTGGTGGACCCCAGCCATAAACAAACTATACAATAGAAGGAGGAAGCTACTACATGATAGAGCAAAATCCCAAAAAGGGAAGGCATCTCTGATCAGTATTAGCAAAAAACTAAGGGCACTCATAAAATCATCAAAGGCCAGCTTCGAGAGAAAAATTGCACAGGACACTAAGGATAATCACAAGGCTTTCTTTAGTTATGTTAGGAACCTGGGTGGGAATTCCCAGATATGCTCAGAATTAGTCCAAAATGACAAAAAATACACTGATCCCACAGACATTGCTAACATCCTAGCTGACAGGTTCAGCGCAAACTTCTCCCCCCCACTCCCCACCAAAAGGGCAAATATCTATCCCAGCAGAGTGCTGCCCCCCTGACATCTCAGATGCTCAGGTGGGAGCTGCCCTCTCCAAAGCAAAAAACACAGCATCAATGGGACCAGACGGTGTCCCAGGCTGTGTCCTACATGAACTCCAAGAAGAGCTAAACCCAAACATAAAGCTACTGTTCAATCTCAGCCTTACTACAGGATATGTACCCAAAGAGTGGCGTACAGCAGCAGTGGTCCCTCTCCACAAAGGTGGTGCCTCAACGGACCCTGGAAACTATCGCCCCATAAGCCTGACTAGCTTGGTCTGCAAAGCTATGGAAAGGATCATCATGGACCTCATAAATAAAGATATTGGGGACCTACAGACACTGGATCCTACCCAGTACGGCTTTGTTAAGGGCAGATCCTGCCGCTTAAACCTGGTTGACTTCTTTGAAACAGTCAATAAGGCCATTGACGAAGGGAAGGTGGTCCACACAGCCTATCTGGACCTCGCAAAAGCCTTCGATGCAATACCCCACTCGGGCATTATAGATAAGCTCACCAGCTTAAATATAACCCCCTATGTCACTAGATGGGTTGCAAACTGGCTCAAGGACAGAACCCTCATGGTTAGAATTGCTGGAGCCATGTCAGACTCCAAACCAGTTACAAGTGGCATCCCACAATGCTCAGTCCTGGGACCTCTCTTCTTTGGTATATATTTCTCGGAGGTACAGCCCAACATGGAAGGACTGTGGCTGACCAAGTTCGCAGATGACTGCAAACTGGGCGCCATAATCGACTCTCCAGCCGACACAAGCATCCTCCAAAAGGGCCTCATAGAAACAGACAACTGGTGCCAGAGCCATGGCCTCAAGCTAAATGCCAAAAAGTGTATAGTCATCCCCTTTGGCAAAAACAAAGTGCCCACAAATTACCACATAGGTGGTAATCCATTAAGTACAGAAGATGTAATTAGGGACCTGGGGACCCAAGTTGATAGCAATCTCTCATTTGACAACCACGTGGCCAAAGTGGTTAGAAAACATTTTATATAGCCCACCTAATCATGAAGGATTCACATCTAGATTAGGGGAGGTCATCGTGCTTCTTTACTCATCCCTCATCAGGCCCATAATCAAGTACAATGCCCCTTTTGGGATGTACCTTACCAAACACCTGCAGCAACTGGAAAGACCCCAAAAGTACCTCACCAAGAGGATCAAAGTGCTCAAACAGATGCCATATGCTGCCCGGTTAAAGAAACTCCAGCTCTACTCAGTGGCATACCACCTGCTCAGAGGTGACCTATGCCTGACGTATAAGGCCATGTCCAACCCAGAATTAAGGGACATGCTGCACCTCAAAAAATCCAAATCCCATCGAGCTACACGCTCGAGAGACTTGAACCTCAGCACTAAAATAAATAGAATATGCTGGAGGGACAGATTCATAACCCAGAGGCTCCCTTCACTCTGGAATAAAATCCCAGTCCAGGTTAGGCAGAGTCCCTTATTGACTCTCTTCAAGAGGAGTCTTGATGAGTGGATGGGAGATCGTAGGTTTACACCGGGTATCACTTCTGTGTCACTGTTAGACAGAGGCACAGTATACTAACCTCGAAAAAGGGCATAGCAAAATAAATTTAAAATAGGTGGCGAAAGACAAACATACTCTGGCTAGGCTTATAAATTCCCTAGGGCAGATAGCCTAGTATGAACCTATGAACCTATGAACCTATGAACACATGTGGTGCGTAAACACCCTGGATGGTGTGTGCGGTCTGTGATGTGGATGCCCCATGGGCCCCATTGTGGGAACAATGGGAACAAGCCACCCACCCACTGCTACTTACAACAGCAGTCCATTTTCTGAAGGTGCCTTGTCTTGAGGTTGAGCAGGAGGAGCATGTATGTATATATATATATATATATATATATATATATATATATATATATATATATATATATATATATATGTGTGTATATAGATATATATATATATAAATGAACGTATATACATGCAAATGCCTACATCTATAGATATATATGTAGAAGGTACACACAATATGGAACATCCAGTATGCCTACAGTTAACACCTTAAAAACTGGACACTGTATAAGGCACCCATACAAATGACAATCATTGCCTGCAACATATACCCACAGAGAGGTCACAGGATATAACACCATGCACAGGTTTGCATAAATGGAAAACCTTTATTTTTGTAGTATTACTGTCTTAAATGCCATGCCATATAGCTGTTCAGACACTGACATCCATATAAACAGAGTAATGCAACTGTGAAACAGTTATACTAATGCAGTAGTCAGGAAATGTTCACAACTGTTGTTGTCCAGGCCAAGCCCTTCAAATAATACAATAGTAAAGACAGACTGGGCCACAGTATACCAAACAATCAACAGTAAGTAATGCAGGTGTATAGTTCAGCAGCCTCTGTCTACACTTTGTACACAATCTCTATGTGGTAAAGACTTCAGTTGACCAAATAGGATGTAACTATTACATAACAAGGCATAACTGATGCCATCACAAGCACACTGACAAACAGAACAGTCTGTATGGCAGGAGGCAGTAGGGCTGCATTAACCCAAATTATGTAACTAATGTAAATATAGGTGAATTGTATGGTACTGTACATCCAGATACCCTAATGCAAATCACCCCTGATACTCCCACATTTTGTAACATCTTAGGTTAATTATGGTGCACCCCCTCCTAGACTCAATAATACAGGGCCATATACTACTGTTACATACACTGGCCTCTGGAGTGCATAAGGGCAGACATGTATTGTGTAAGTGGAGCCCACACATATATAGCCCCAGCCCCTCCATATGTGTGGGGGATACAACAGCACTGGACTGATGGCAGGAATGGCAGCATGATATACTCACAGCCCTCTATAGAACAACCTCTGATAGCATGTCATATATACAAAGCTTGGTATGTAGGTGGAGGACAGGGGCTGGAACACAGGCCCATATGTGGAAAACTGTTGCCATACACTACGCAAGTCGCTGGTGTTACAGGATAGTCTGCAACATACCCTTAGTTGGGGATTTAAGGTTAGAAACATAAATGAATGTAGCCATGTACCGATGGTACTCAACACACACACTGCCAGTGAAATATCTGACACAGGACCTGTGTGGTTGACAGAAAAAACATGATAGGCACACCTCTAGCCACCAAGAGGATAGGCCTACAGTTGCGAGCTATGCAAACAGACTGTATTCCAAAGTAAACTAGTATGTACACACAAACCCTGTAACACCAGTACTGTACAAACCATAACACAACTCTACTCACACTCTGTCTGTAGTTCGGGAACCTCCCTCCTACAAATATGTATCTGGCCTGAGTGCGCCAGTTCTCCTGTAAGAGGTATTGCTACCTGCTGTCTGTAACACTGAGCCCACACACAGGAAGGATGTCCATCACACAGGAAAGGTAAAGGGGCCACACCCACATGATGTAGGGATTTATAGTAGGTGGTTGCCATTACAGTGGTAATTGGAAGTACTATACAGCAAGCTGCATGCAGTTAGAAAGTGGAGGACACTGTTTGGTGCAGAG
This sequence comes from Protopterus annectens, assembly GCF_019279795.1. Taxonomy (NCBI): domain Eukaryota; kingdom Metazoa; phylum Chordata; order Ceratodontiformes; family Protopteridae; genus Protopterus; species Protopterus annectens. Next base: position 1,338,527,585 of record NC_056735.1, on the reverse strand, counting down.
GCCATCACCTGATCATGTGCATCACTTACTAAAGCCATGCTGCAATCTATTCAAAGCAGCTCAATCCATTTACTGGAGAGAGAGAGAGAGAGAGAGAGAAAGAAAGAAAGACAAAAAGAAAGAAAGACAAAAAAACTTCAAAAAAAAAAAAAAAAAAGCCTAAGGCAAAGGTATTCAGCCAACATTCATTCATCAAGACATCATTCCCACAACAGGTATGTGAAATATATATACATGTAGTAGAATGTTGTACCTGGTCCATAATAATGGGATAGATGACGTGGAATGACTTATATGTCCCATCAGGTGTTGTTGTGATGATGTTCAACTGAACAACTGCTATGAACAGTAGTGTTTGTCCCTGTGGGTAGTGGGCCATAGCTGTCAACTGTGCAGGTCAGCACTGACTGATAAAATGTAAGCCATCATTGTGTGTGTTGTGTAATGGGATGTACGTATATTATGTGGCCAATAGCTGGTGGTGGAGGTAATACAATTATGATGAACATGTGGGACCCAGGGCCCACCACTTGCAGGATACTCAGGTTAATCTGTAATGTAGCATGTCGGAATGCCATAAGTGTGTAACAGGGTTACTTGCAATCGGATCCTACATATACACCCCCAAATATCAGGCTGTGTCCATATGTGGCACCTGTCTGTGTTGTAGCAAGGCAGAACAGTGCAGTTGTGCAGGAAGGGTTTGTGCGATTGTGGAGCTGATGTCTGAATGTACGCCACATATAGGCATGCATATGTGTACATATGTCACATATATAATATATAAAGATATATATGTATATCAGCATGTATGTCCACAAATATGCAGATACCCATGTGTAGACATATATATGTGCACATATATACAACATCACATATATCTACACATATATAGATATATACCTATATGCATATGTCTACATATATACACACACACACACAAACATATATGTATGTAAAGACATGTCTCAAATATTACTACCACAGTGATGCATGCTATGTGCGAGGCGCCAGCACACATAGCAATACATACAGATATCTACAGCTGGCAGTGTGTGCAATATGGGCAGGTATGTCACATGTTAGTTCCTTGTTAGGACCACATTGCCCCCATCTGTGAAGTATGCAATGGGAATATGGGGAAGTATGGCAGGTATACTTCTGGAGGTGGTCACGATTGGTAGATATAGAGGATAGTCTACAGGGGTGATATGTGACACTTGTGGTGAGTAAACACCCTGGATGGTTTGTGTGGTCTGTAATGTGGATGCACCATGGGCTCCAATGTGGGAACAATGGGAACAAGCCACCCACCCACTGCTACTTACAACAGCAGTCCATTTTCTGAAGGTGCCTAGTCTGGAAGCTGAGCAGGAGGAGCATGTATGTATATATAGATATACTTATATATATATATATATATATATATATATATATATATATATATATATATATATATATATATATACACACACACACACACACACACAAATATATATAAATATATATGAACATATATACATGCAAATGCCTACATCTATAGATATATATGTAGAAGGTACACACAATATGGAACAGCCACTATGCCTACAGTTAACACCTTAAAAACTGGACACTGTATAAGCCACCCATACAAATGACAATCGTTGCCTGCAACATATACCCACAGAGAGGTCACAGGATATAGCACCATGCACAGGTTTTCATATATGGAAAACCTTTATTTTTGTACTATTACAGTCTTAAATGCCATGTCATATAGCTGTTCAGACACTGACATCCATATAAACAGAGTAATATAACTGGGAAGCAGTTATACTAATACAGTAGTCTGGAAATCTTCACAACTGTTGTTGTCCAGGCCAAGCCATTCAAATAGCACAATAGTAAAGACAGACTGGGCCACAGGATACCAAACAATCAACAGTAAGTAATGCAGGTGTATATTTCAACAGCCTCTATCTACACTGTGTACACAATCTCTAGGTGGTGAAGACTTCAGTTGACCAAACGGGATGTAACTATTACATAACAAGGCATAACTGATGCCATCAAAAGCACACTGACAAACAGAACAGTCTGTATGGCAGGAGGCAGTAGGCCTGCATTAGCCCAAATTATGTAACTAATGTAAATATATGTGAATAGTATGGTACTGTACATGCAGATACCTTAAGGCTGCTCACCCTTGATACTCCAACATTTTGTAACATCCTATGATATTTATGGTGCACCCCCTTCTTGACTCAATAATACAGGGCCATATACCACTGTTACATACACTGTCCTCTGGAGTGCATAAGGGCACAGATGTATTGTGTAGGTGAAGCCCACACATATATGGCCCCAGCCCCTCCGTATGTGGGGGGGATACAACAGCACTGGACTGATGGCAGCAATGGCAGCATTATATACTCACAGCCCACTATAGAACAACCCCTAGTAGCATGTCATATATGTAAAACTTGGTATGTAGGTGGAGGACAGAGGCTGGAACACAGGCCCATATGTGGAAAACTGTTGCCATACACTAAGCAAGTTGCTGATATTACAGGATAGTCTGCAACATACCCTTAATCAGGGATTTGAGGTTAGAAACATAAATGATTGTAGGCATGTACTGATGGTACTCAACACACACACTGCCAGTGAAATATCTGACACAGGACCTGTGTGGTGGACAGACAAAACATGATAGGCACACCTCTGGCTACCAAGAGGATAGGCTCGCAGTTGCAAGCTATGCAAACAGACTGCATTCCAAAGTAATCTAGTATGTACACACAAACCCTGTAACACCAGTACTATACAAACCATAACACAACTCTACTCACACTCTGTCTGTAGTTCGGGAGCCTCCTACAAATATGTAGCTGGCCTGAGTGCACCGGTTCTCCTGTAAGAGGTATTGCTACCTGCTGTCTGTAACACTGATGCCCACACACAGGAAGAATGTCAATCACACAGGAAAGGTAAAGGGACCACACCCACATGATGTAGGGATTTATAGTAGGTGGTTGCCTTTAGAGTGGTAATTGGAAGTACTATACAGCAAGCTGCATGCAGTTAGAAATTGGAGGACACTGTTTGGTGCAGAGGCCATCACCTAATCATGTGCATCACCTACTAAAGCCATGCTGCAATCTATTCAAAGCAGCTCAATCCATTTAGTGGAGAGAGAGAGAGAGAGAGAGAGAGAGAAAGAAAGAAAGAGAAAGAGAAAGAAAGACAAAAAAACTTAAAAAAAAAAAAGCCTAAGGCAAAGGCATTCAGCCAGAAATCATTCATCAAGACATCATTCCCACAACAGGTATGTGAAGTATATATACATGTAGTAGAATGTGGTGTACCTGGTCCATATTAATGGGATAGATGACATGTAATGATTTATATGTCCCATCAGGTGTTGTTGTGATGATGTTCAACTGAACAACTGCAATGGACAGTAGTGTCTGTCCCTGTGGGTAGTGGGCCATAGCCGTAAACAGTGCAGGTCAGCATTGACTGATAAATTGTAAGCCATTATTGTGTGTGTTGTGTAATGGGATGTACGTATATTATGTGGCCAATAGCTGGTGGTGGCGGTAATGCAATTATGATTGACATGTGGGACCCAGGGCCCACCACTGGCAGGATACTCAGGTTAATCTGTAATGTAGCATGCCGGAATGCCATAAGTGTGTAACAGGGTTACCTGCAATCGGATCCTACATATACACCCCCTAATATCAGGCTGTGTCCATATGTGGCACCTGTCTGTGTTGTAACAAGGCAAAACAGTGCAGTTGTGCAGGAAGGTGTTGAGATATTGGGGAGCTGATGTCTGAATGTACCCCACATATAGGCATGCATATGTGTACATATGTCACATATATAATATATAAAGATATATATGTATATCAGCATGTATGTCCACAAATATACAGATACCCATGTGTAGACATATATATGTGCACATATATACAACATCACATATATCTACACATATATGGATATATACCTATATGCACTTGTCTACATATATACAAACACACACAAACATATATATATGTAAAGACATGTCTCCTATATTACTACTACAGTGATGCATGCTATGTGTGAGGCACCAGCACATATAGCAATACACACAGATATCTTCAGCTGGCAGTGTGTGCAACATGGGCGGGTATGTCACATGTTAGTTCCTTGTTAGGACCACATTGCCCCCGTCTGTGAAGTATGCAATGAGAATATGTGGATGTATGGCAGGTATACTTGTGGAGGTGGTCAGGATTGGTAGATATAGAGGATAAATGAGTAATCCACATGCAGGTAGGAAAACGGCCACAAACTTTCTCAGTCACTGATCACTCCTAAATGGAAATCGACAATCATATGCTTGATAAAAAGTTTTTATTAGCTAGCAAAGTTAGCACTTTCACCCAAAGGCTTTATCAAACTGCAACATTACCATAAAAACACATGTACTTTAAATATAAACAAGATGAAGCTGATAGGTCCATTCCAGAACCAAAATCAGCTGAACCACTTAATGACATCATTACAATACGTTGTTAAAACTTAAAAACATACTTATAAATATATAATTATAAATATAATCATAGACACATAACTGAAATTATGCATAGATGTAAAAACATATAAAAAATATACATACTATATATAACTTATATTCCAATAATATAACTAACTATCAAGGTCTAAATAATCTTTTTTTACGTAATATGGGCTTCACTTGTACCTTGTCATTTAGACCAGGTATTTTATCCGCTCTAAACCTGATTAGGTGGTTGCCATTACAGTGGTAATTGGAAGTACTATACAGCAAGCTGCATGCAGTTAGAAATTGGAGGACACTGTTTGGTGCAGAGGCCATCACCTAATCATGTGCATCACCTACTAAAGCCATGCTACAATCTATTCAAAGCAGCTCAATCCATTTAGTGGAGAGAGAGAGAGAGAAAGAAAGAAAGAGAAAGAGAAAGAAAGACAAAAAAACTTAAAAAAAAAAAAAAGCCTAAGGCAAAGGCATTCAGACAGCATTCATTCATCAAGACATCATTCGCACAACAGGTATGTGAAGTATATATACATGTAGTAGAATGTTGTACCTGGTCCATAATAATGGGATAGATGACGTGGAGTGATTTATATGTCCCATCAGGTGTTGTTGTGATGATGTTCAACTGAACAACTGCTATGAACAGTAGTGTTTGTCCCTGTGGGTAGTGGGCCATAGCTGTCAACTGTGCAGGTCAGCACTGACTGATAAAATGTATGCCATCATTGTGTGTGTTGTGTAATGGGATGTACGTATATTATGTGGCCAATAGCTGGTGGTGGAGGTAATACAATTATGATGAACATGTGGGACCCAGGGACCACCACTGGTAGGATACTCAGGTTAATCTGTAATGTAGCATGTCGTAATGCCATAAGTGTGTATTTATTTATTTTACATTTGTTTACCGGGCTAGTCCAACTGGATACATGTCCATTTTCAGTGGAGGCCCGGGGAGAAAAGCTCCGCTACAATACTACTTATGTAAAAATAAACAAAAAATGTACCAAAATATATAAACATATACAAAATAAAATAGAAAAACATGTACTTTAAACCAACAGCAGGATGTAAAAGCATTTGAGTACAGTAAGAGGTTTAGTAAAGAAGAAAAATACAAGTAAAGTACCTAGTTACTCTATTGCAACTTCGTAAGAAGTTAAAAAGTATTTATTTATGCCTTTATTAGAAATGGAGTATCAGAAACAATTATGTAGAGGATAATTTAGAGTGTTAGATATAAGAAGAAAAAGAGTGGGTGTAAAGAATCAAATAAAAAGGAGGTAAAAATGGTTAGTCTGGGTTATTGCAAGAGCTAAGCCAGTGGTTGGATAAGAAGAATTTTAGTTTAGTTTTAAATAGTGGGAGTGATGTTTGAGTTGTGAGGTCTTGAGGTAGTTGATTCCATATTTTACCAACCGAGTTGGAAAATGTGGAGTCACCTGCTGAGTTATTAGATAGGGAAGTATGAATCAGTATTTTGTTAGAGGAGCGTAGGTTCTTCAGATTGTTATAGGGTTTTATGAGGGTGGAGAACATTGGAGTGTTGTCAGGGTGGTAAAGGGCTTTATGGGCAATTGTAAGTTGGTTAAATTGTATTTGGTGGGGTAATTCTAGCCACCCTAGTTTTTTAAGATTGGAGCAATGATGAGTCCTGTATGGAGAGGCTGTAGCAAATCTGGCAATATTGTTATATGATATAGCTAGTTTGTTAAGATTATATTTAGAAAGATTTGTATAAATAGGGGAGGCGTATAATAGGGTAGAGATTAAGTGGGTTCTAGCTATTGTAGTTTTGGCTTCTGGAGTAAGAAAAGATTTGATTCTATAGAGAGAACCTAGTTTTCTGTTAGTCGATTTTATTGCAGAGTTAATGTGAGTGTCAAATTTTAGTTGATTGTCAATTGTAATACCCAGGAGTTTGGTGGTTTGGTCTGGAGAGATAAGGATGCCATTGTTGGCTGTGAGTGTGAAATTAATGGAGGGAGACAAGTGAGTGGGTGTAAAAATCAGGAGTTTGGTTTTCTTTGGGTTAAGGAGGAGACAATGATTAGAGAACCATTGCTCTATGGTTGTGAAGGTTTTTTGTGTGAGAGAATAAAGTTCAGACTGTGTTGGGACTGAGCAAATGATGGTTGTATCATCTGCATATTGAATGCAAGTTGATAGAGGAGTGGCTAGGTGAAGGTCGTTTATAAAAATAGAGAATAGTAGAGGACCTGAGATAGAGCCCTGAGGGACTCCTATAGAGGTGGGGAGGAGATCAGAGAGATGGTTATGCCAGAGTACAGCCTGTTTTCGGTTATCCAGATAGGATGTGAACCAATTTAAGGCTAGATTGTCAAAAGAGAGGGACTTCAGATGATGGAGGAGAAGTTGGTGGTTGACCATGTCAAAGGCTTTAGACAGGTCAACGAAGAAGGCTGAAGAAGGAGTATTATTGTTGCGGTTTTTGTTAATTGAGTCGATAAAGTAAGGCTGTAGTAGTACTATGGAATGGGCGAAAACCATGTTGGCACTTAGCTAGGAGGTTGTGGCTTAGTAGGTGATTTAGTAACTGTTTGTGGATGCATTTCTCCATTATTTTTGCAAGTGGAGATAGTAATGCTATGGGGTGGAAGTTGGAGTACTCAGGAGAGTCACCACCTTTGAACAGTGGGATGATATATGAGATTTTCCATATAGATGGAATTGTACTTTATTTTAAGGTCCTGTTAATCAGTATAGAGATAGGGTAAGCTATAGCTTTTGCACCAATTTGGAGGAATTCTGCTGGTGATTTGTCAGCCGAGGGGGTCATGGGTTTTAATTTTTGAAGTAAGGATGATATATAAATGGTGGGTATGGGTTTGAGGTGGAATGGGGGGGGGAGTGGAGCTTTGGGTTAATAGTTTGGAGGTATCAGGGCTTTGTTGGTTAGTTAGCTTTAGAATGGCAGAGGTAAAGAAAGTATTAAAGGCATTAGCTGTTTGTAATGGGCAGTCGGGGTTAGATGCAATTGGATTTGGTGTGGCAACTTTGCCAGGGGATAACAGCATTTTAATAGCGGTCCAAAATTTATGTGGTTGGTGCAGGGATGATTGTTGTAGCTGAGTATAAAAGTTCTTTTTATCTTGTAAGATGGCTTTTTTTGTTACACATCTTTGTTCTCTGAAAATGAGGCGATCAGTTGTGTTTTTTGTGGTACGCCATTTAGCCCAGGCTTTGTTCCTACTAAGGATTAGTTTCCTAGTATTATTTGAGAGCCATTGGGCTGTTTTAGATTTTATTCGTATAGAACGCATTGGAGCATGATGTTCAAGGATTGTCAGAAAAGTATGATTGAAGTAGCTAACAGCTTCTTCTATAGGGAGAGATTTAAGAGGTGACCAATTGACTTGCATAAGTTCATTTTGAAGCAGAATGGGGTCAAAGAATTTTTTGCTACGGGATGATTTAACTTGGGTAGCGATAGTTAAATTTGTTTTATGCCTGATGATATATGTTAGGGAGTGGTCGCTGAGGTCATCTGGGAGAGTTCCTGTTGTATACTTTTGCTGTGGACTATTTATTAGTATCCAGTCAAGTATACTTTCTTTATTATTCAGTTTGTTTATTCTTGTTGGGGAGTTAATGATTTGAGAGAAGCCATGCAGGTTAATAAGGGTGGGTGGATAAGTATGTTTACATAAATTCCAGTCAATATTAAAGTCTCCTAAAAGTATTGTTTCTTGAAGAAGATTTAGTGAAAGCCAGTTTAATAGGTCTTCTAAAATAGTGGGATTTTTTCCTCAGGGAAGATAGGTACAGATAATGTTAACTGTTTTGTGAGGGTTGAGCTGAAGTTTGGAAATAATTATTTCAACATTATTGTCAGATGGAAGGGTATGATTTGTTTTACTTATTTGCAGTCCGGTTTTATAGAGAATTGCAACCCCACCACCTTTTTTGTTTAAGCGATCTTGTCTGAGGATGTTATAGCCTGGGGGATGATTTCATTATCTTTTATTGTGGGTTTGAGCCAAGTTTCAGTTAGACAGAAGATATCAAACTGTTGGACATCTAGAAGGGCATGAATTTGTGGTATTTTATTACAAATGCTACGTATATTTAATTGGGCAATTGAAAGTGATTTGGGGGGTTTGGTAGATGGTGTTGGCTTTATTTTGAATTGGTGGCAGTTAGAGGATGGTGGGAGTGAGTTAGGGCCAGGGTTGGGGTGGATGTCGCCATCTATTAATGAGCAGATTAATATAGGGTTGTAAAATTGAGGAATTTTGCAGTAGTAGTTAAAATGTTTTTTTAAGGCTATGAGTAGGGTATTTAATGTGAGAAAGTTGGTGATATTTAGCTTGAAGGTAGGAAGTTTTGTGGATGGTATTGAGATAGCCTATTGTTAGTGCTAGAGGAGATGTTAGGGTTTGTTTGTGTGGGATTGTTAGAGTAAAAGGAAGGGGTTGTTCGTGTAACAGGGTAACAGGGTTACCTGCAATTGGATCCTACATATACACCCCCTAATATCAGGCTGTGTCCATATGTGGCACCTGTCTGTGTTGTAGCAAGGCATAACAGTGCAGTTGTGCAGGAAGGGGTTGTGAGATTGTGGAGCTGATGTCTGAATGTACCCCACATATAGGCATGCATATGTATACATATGTCACATATATAATATATAAAGCTATATATGTATAGCAGAATGTATGTCCACAAATATACAGATACCCATGTGTAGACATATATATGTGCACATATATACAACATCACATATATCTACACATATATAGATATATACCTATATGCACATGTCTACATATATACAAACACACACACAAACATATATGTATGTAACTTCATGTCTCCTATATTACTACCACAGTGATGCATGCTATGTGCGAGGCGCCAGCACACATAGCAATACATAAAGATATCTACAGCTGGCAGTGTGTGCAACATGGGCAGGTATGTCACATGTTAGTTCCTTGTTAGGACCACATTGCCCCCGTCTGTGAAGTATGCAATGGGAATATGGGGAAGTATGGCAGGTATACTTGTGGAGGTGGTCACAATTGGTAGATATAGAGGATAGTCTACAGGGGTGATATGTGACAATTGTGGTGAGTAAACACCCTGGATGGTATGTGTGTTCTGTGATGTGGATGCCCCATGGGCCCCAATGTGGGAACAATGGGAACAAGCCACCCACCCACTGCTACTTACAACAGCAGTCCATTTTCTAAAGGTGCCTAGTCTGGAGGCTGAGCAGGAGGAGCATGTATGTATATATAGATATACTTATATATATATATATATATATATATATATATATATATATATATATATATATATACACACACAAATATATATAAATATATATGAACATATATACATGCAAATGCCTACATATAAACAGAGTAATGTAACTGTGTTTAGTAGTCTGGAAATGTTCACAACTGTTGTTGTCCATGCCAAGCCCTTCAAATAATACAATAGTAAAGACAGACTGGGCCACAGGATACAAAACAATCAACAGTAAGTAATGCAGGTGTATAGTTCAGCAGCCTCTATCTACACTGTGTACACAATCTCTAGGTGGTAAAGACTTCAGCTGACCAAACGGGATGTAACTATTACATAACAAAGCATAACTGATGCCATCAAAAGCACACTGACAAACAGAACAGTCTGTATGGCAGGAGGCAGTAGGCCTGCGTTAGCCCAAATTATGTAACTAATGTAAATATATGTGAATAGTATGGTACTGTACATGCAGATACCTTAAGGCAGCTCACCCCTGATACTCCAACATTTTGTAACATCCTAGGATATTTATGGTGCACCCCCTTCTAGACTCAATAATACAGGGCCATATACCACTGTTACATACACTGTCCTCTGGAGTGCATAAGGGCACAAATGTATTGTGTAGGTGAAGCCCACACATATATGGCCCCAGCCCCTCCATATGTGTGGGGGATACAACAGCATTGGACTGATGGCAGCAATGGCAGCATTATATACTCACAGCCCACTATAGAACAACCCCTAGTAGCATGTCATATATGTAAAACTTGGTATGTAGGTGGAGGACAGAGGCTGGAACACAGGCGCATATGTGGAAAACTTTTGCCATACACTAAGCAAGTCACTGGTGTTACAGGATAGTCTGCAACATACCCTTAATCAGGGATTTGAGGTTAGAAACATAAATGATTGTAGGCATGTACTGATGGTACTCAACACACACACTGCCAGTGAAATATCTGACACAGGACCTGTGTGGTGGACAGACAAAACATGATAGGCACACCTCTGGCTACCAAGAGGATAGGCACACAGTTGCAAGCTATGCAAACAGACTGCATTCCAAAGTAAACTAGTATGTACACACAAACCCTGTAATACCAGTACTATACAAACCATAACACAACTCTACTCACAATCTGTCTGTAGTTTGGGAACCTCCTACAAATATGTATCTGGCCTGAGTGCACCAGTTCTCCTGTAAGAGGTATTGCTACCTGCTGTCTGTAACACTGATGCCCACACACAGGAAGGATGTCAATCACACAGGAAAGGTAAAGGGACCACGCCCACATGATGTAGGTATTTATAGTAGGTGGTTGCCTTTACAGTGGTAATTGGAAGTACTATACAGCAAGCTGCATGCAGTTAGAAATTGGAGGACACTGTTTGGTGCAGAGGCCATCACCTAATCATGAGCATCACCTACTAAAGCCATGCTGCAATCTATTCAAAGCAGCTCAATCCATTTAGTGGAGAGAGAGAGAAAGAAAGAAAGAAAGAGAAAGAAAGACAAAAAAACTTAAAAAAAAAAAGCCTAAGGCAAAGGCATTCAGCCAGCATTCATTCATCAAGACATCATTCCCACAACAGGTATGTGAAGTATATATACATGTAATAGAATGTTGTACCTGGTCCATAATAATGGGATAGATGATGTGGAATGATTTATATGTCCCATCAGGTGTTGTTGTGATGATGTTCAACTGAACAACTGCTATGGACAGTAGTGTCTGTCCCTGTGGGTAGTGGGCCATAGCCGTCAACTGTGCAGGTCAGCACTGACTTATAAATTGTAAGCCATCATTGTGTGTGTTGTGTAATGGGATGTACGTATATTATGTGGCCAATAGCTGGTGGTGGAGGTAATGCAATAATGATTGACATGTGGGAGCCTGGGCCCACCACTGGCAGGATACTCAGGTTAATCTGTAATGTAGCATGCCAGAATGCCACAAGTGTAACAGGATTACCTGCAATCGGATCCTACATATACACCCCCTAATATCAGGCTGTGTCCATATGTGGCACCTGTCTGTGTTGTAGCAAGGCAGAACAGTGCAGTTGTGCAGGAAGGTGTTGTGAGATTGTGGAGCTGATGTCTGAATGTACCCCACATATAGGCATGCATATGTGTACATGTCACATATATAATATATAAAGATATATATGTATATCAGCATGTATGTCCACAAATATACAGATACCCATGTGTAGACCTATATATGTGCACATATATACATCACCTATTCCTACACATATATAGATATATACCTATATGCACATGTCTACATATATACAAACACACACACAAACATATATGTATGTAAAGACATATCTCCTATATTACTACCACAGTGATGCATGCTATGTGCGAGGAACCAGCACACGTAGCAATACACACAGATATCCACAGCTGGCAGTGTGTGCAACATGGGCAGGTATGAAACATGTTAGTTCCTTGTTAGGACAACATTGCCCCCGTCTGTACAGTATGCAATGGGAATATGGGAAAGTATGGCAGGTATACTTGTGGAGGTGGTCAGGATTGCTAGATATAGAGGACAGTCTACAGGGGTGGTTTGTGACACATGTGGTGAGTAAACACCCTGGTTGGTGTGTGTGGTCTGTGATGTGGATGCCCCATGGGCCCCAATGTGGGAACAATGGGAACAAGCCATCCCCCCACTGCTACTTACAACAGCAGTCCATTTTCTGAAGGTGCCTAGTCTGGAGGCTGAAAAGGAGGAGCATGTATGTGTATATATATATATATATATATATATATATATATATATATATATATATATATATATATATATATATATATATATCAAATGGGATGTAACTATTACATAACAAGGCATAACTGATGCCATCACAAGCACACTGACAAACAGAACAGTCTGTATGGCAGGAGGCAGTAGGCCTGCATTAACCCAAATTATGTAACTAATGTAAATATAGGTGAATTGTATGGTACTGTACATCCAGATACCCTAAGGCAGCTCACCCCTGATACTCCCACATTTTGTAACATCTTAGGTTAATTATGGTGCACTCCCTCCTAGACTCAATAATACAGGGCCATATACTACTGTTACATACACTGGCCTCTGGAGTGCATAAGGGCAGACATGTATTGTGTAGAGGAAGCCCACACATATATGGCCCCAGCCCCTCCATATGTGTTGGGGATACAACAGCATTGGACTGATGGCAGGAATGGCAGCATAATATACTCACAGCCCTCTATAGAACAACCCCTGATAGCATGTCATATATGCAAAGCTTGGTATGTAGGTGGAGGACAGAGGCTGGAACACAGGCCCACATGTGGAAAACTGTTGCCATACACTAAGCAAGTCACTGGTGCTACAGGATAGTCTGCAACATACCCTTAGTCGGGGATTTGAGGTTAGAAACATAAATGAATGTAGCCATGTACTGATGGTACTCAACACACACACTGACAGTGAAATATCTGACACAGGACCTGTGTGGTTGACAGACAAAACATGATAGGCACACCTCTGGCCACCAAGAGGATAGGCCCACATTTGTGAGCTATGCAAACAGACTGCATTCCAAAGTAAACTAGTATGTACACACAAACCCTGTAACACCAGTACTGTACAAACCATAATACAACTCTTCTCACACTCTGTCTGTAGTTCGGGAACCTCCTACAAATATGTATCTGGCCTGAGTGCGCCAGTTCTCCTGTAAGACGTAATGCTACCTGCTGTCTGTAACATTAAGGATGTCCATCACACAGGAAAGGTAAAGTGACCACACCCACATGATGTAGGGATTTATAGTAGGTGGTTGCCATTACAGTGGTATTTGGAAGTACTATACAGCAAGCTGCATGCAGTTAGAAAGTGGAGGACACTGTTTGGTGCAGAGGTCATCACCTGATGATGTGCATCACTTACAAAAGCCATGCTCCAATCTATTCAAAGCAGCTCAATCCATTTACTGGGGAGAGAGAGAGAGAGAGAGAGAGAGAGAGAGAGAGAGAGAGAGAGAGAGAGAGAGAGAGAGAGAGAGAGAGAGAGAGAGAGAGAGAGAGAGAGAGAGAGAGAGAGAGAGAGAGAGAGAGAGAGAGAGAGAGAGAGAGAGAGAGAGAGAGAGAGAGAGAGAGAGAGAGAGAGAGAGAGAGAGAGAGAGAGAGAGAGAGAGAGAGAGAGAGAAAAAACTTCAAAAAAAAAAAAAAGCTTAAGGCAAAGGCATTCAGAGAGCATTCATTCATCAAGACATCATTCCCATAACAGGTATGTGAAGTATATATACATGTAATAGAATGTTGTACCCGGACCTTAATAATGGGATAGATGATGTGGAATGATTTATATGCCCCATCACGTGTTGTTGTCATGATGTTCAACTGAACAACTGCTATGGACAGTAGTGTCTGTCCCTGTGGGTAGTGGGCTATAGCCATCAACTGTGCAAGTCAGCACTGACTAATAAAATGTAAGCCATCATTGTGTGTGTTGTGTAATGGGACGTACGTATATTATGTGGCCAATAGCTGGTGCTGGAGTTAATGCCATTATGATGGACATGCGGGTCCCAGGGCCCACCACTGGCAGGATACTCAGGTTAATCTGTAATGTAGCATGCCAGAATGCCATAAGTGTGTAACAGGGTTACCTGCAATCGGGTCCTACATATACACCCCCTAATATCAGGCTGTGTCCATATGTGGCACCTGTCTGTGTTGTAGCAAGGCAGAACAGTGCAGCTGTGCAGGAAGGTGTTGCAAGTTCGTGGAACTGATGTCCGAAGGTACCCCACATATAGGCATGCATATGTGTACATATGTCACATATATAATATATAAAGATATATATGTATATCAGCATGTATGTCCACAAATATACAGATACCCCTGAGTAGACATACATATGTGCACATATATTCAACATCACATATATCTACACATATATAGATATATACCTATATGCACATTTCCACATATATACAAACACACACACAAACATATATGTATGTAAAGACATGTCTCCTATATTACTACCACAGTGATGCATGCTATGTGTGAGGCACCAGCACACATAGCAATACACACAGATATCTACAGCTGGCAGTGTGTGCAACATGGGCGGGTATGTCACATGTTAGTTCCTTGTTAGGACCACATTGCCCCCGTCTGTGAAGTATGCAACGGGAATATGGGGAAGTATGGCAGGTATACTTGTGGAGGTGGTCAGGATTGGTAGATATAGAGGACAGTCTACAGGGTTCGTATGTGACACATGTGGTGAGTAAACACCCTGGATGGTATGTGTGTTCTGTGATGTGGATGCCCCATGGGCCCCAATGTGGGAACAAGCCACCCACCCACTGCTACTTACAACAGCAGTCCATTTTCTAAAGGTGCCTAGTCTGGAGGCTGAGCAGGAGGAGCATGTGTATATATATATATATATATATATATATATATATATATATATATATACAAATACATATGAACATATATACATGCAAATGCCTACATCTATAGATATATATGTAGAAGGTGCACACAATACGGAACAGCCACTATGCCTACAGTTAACACCTTAACAACTGGACACTGTATAAGCCACCCATACAAATGACAATCGTTGCCTGCAACATATACCTACAGAGAGGTCACAGGATATAACACCATGCACAGGTTTGCATAAATGGAAAACCTTTATTTTTGTACTATTACAGTCTTAAATGCCATGTCATATAGCTGTTCAGACACTGACATCCATATAAACAGAGTAATGTAACTGTGAAACAGTTATACTATTACAGTAGTCTGGAAATGTTCACAACTGTTGTTGTCCATGCCAAGCCCTTCAAATAATACAATAGTAAAGACAGACTGGGCCACAGGATACAAAACAATCAACAGTAAGTAATGCAGGTGTATAGTTCAGCAGCCTCTATCTACACTGTGTACACAATCTCTAGGTGGTAAAGACTTCAGCTGACCAAACGGGATGTAACTATTACATAACAAGGTATAACTGATGCCATCAAAACACACTGACTAACAGAACAGTCTGTATGGCAGGAGGCCATAGGCCTGCATTAACCCAAATTATTTACCTAATGTAAAAATAGGTGAATTGTATGGTACTGTACATCCAGATACCTTAAGGCAGCTCACCCCGATACTCCCACATTTTGTAACATCCTAGGATATTTATGGTGCACACCCTTCTAGACTCAATAATACAGGGCCATATACCACTGTTACATACACTGGCCTCTGGAGTGCATAAGGGCACACATGTATTGTGTAGGTGAAGCCCACACATATATGGCCCCAGCCCCTCCATATGTGTGGGGGATACAACAACATTGGACTGATGGCAGGAATGGCACCATGATATACTCACAGCCCACTATAGAACAACCCCTGATAGCATGTCATATATGCAAATCTTGGTATGTAGGTGGAGGACAGAAACTGGAACACAGGCCCATATGTGGAAAACTGTTGCCATACATTAAGCAAGTCGCTGGTGTTACAGGATAGTCTGCAACATACCCTTAGTCAGGGATTTGAGGTTAGAAACATAAATGAATGTAGCCATGTACTGATGGTACTCAACACACACACTGCCAGTGAAATATCTGACACAGGACCTGTGTGGTGGACAGACAAAACATGATAGGCACACCTCTGGCTACCAAGAGGATAGGCTCGCAGTTGCAAGCTATGCAAACAGACTGCATTCCAAAGTAATCTAGTATGTACACACAAACCCTGTAACACCAGTACTATACAAACCATAACACAACTCTACTCACACTCTGTCTGTAGTTCAGGAAACTCCTACAAATATGTAGCTGGCCTGAGTGCGCCAGTTCTCTTGTAAGCGGTATTGCTACCTGCTGTCTGTAACACTGATGCCCACACAGAGGAAGGATGTCAATCACACAGGAAAGGTAAAGGGACCACACCCACATGATGTAGGGATTTATAGTAGGTGGTTGCCTTTACAGTGGTAATTGGAAGTACTATACAGCAAGCTGCATGCAGTTAGAAATTGGGGGACACTGTTTGATGTAGAGGCCATCACCTAATCATGTGCATCACCTACTAAAGCAATGTTGCAATCTATTCAAAGCAGCTCAATCCATTTAATGGAGAGAGAGAGAGAGAGAGAGAGAGAGAGAGAGAGAGAAAGAAAGAAAGAAAGAGAAAGAGAAAGAAAGACAAAAAAACTTAAAAAAAAAAAAGCCTAAGGCAAAGGCATTCAGCCAGCATTCATTCATCAAGACATCATTCCCACAACAGGTATGTGAAGTATATATACATGTAGTAGAATGTGGTGTACCTGGTCCATATTAATGGGATAGATGACATGTAATGATTTATATGTCCCATCAGGTGTTGTTGTGATGATGTTCAACTGAACAACTGCAATGGACAGTAGTGTCTGTCACTGTGGGTAGTGGGCCATAGCCGTTATTTGTGCAGGTCAGCACTGACTGATAAATTGTAAGCCATCATTGTCTGTGTTGTTTAATGGGATGTACGTATATTATGTGGCCAATAGCTGCTGGTGGAGGTAATGCAATTATGATTGACATGTGGGACCCAGGGCCCACCACTGGCAGGCTACTCAGGTTAATCTGTAATGTAGCATGCCAGAATGCCATAAGTGTGTAACAGGGTGTTAAATAAAATCAAAAAAATTCAATACACAGGAGGTTCAGATTCAAATGTTTACTAGTGTACACCAGGAGGCAAAAAACCATACAAGTACAGAATTTTGTCTGACATGATGCAGGAAGTACAGAATATTTTATAGTGTTTGCATTCAAGTTATGCCCACCTTACAGACGTGGTTAGTCACAAGGCATCTACATCACGTTTACTAACAGTATTCTATTCATCTAATAATGCTGATGCAGTACATTTAAAAAAAACTTTTCCTTTAGATACAATACGGCCTTGCTATCCAGCTGGCCAGTCATAATGTCTTTCTGTAAAGTTACTTCTTAAAGGTCTCATATCAGTTCAAATACAATAGCAGATTCAGTCTTTAAATTCACCTCTTTGTTCACTGTTTCACTTTCCCACCAGCTGTGTTTTTATCTTACAAGGACAAGTTACTACATCAGGAAAGGAAGATTTAATTATTTACAAGGACAAGTTATCTTATCAGGAAGGAGCGGAAGATTTACACATTCAGTTTCCTGACACAGCAGATAATCACTTATGAAAAGCATAACATTAAGCTTGCTGATCTGGCAGCTGCTAGGGTCAGGGGTCAAAGCACACTGCAGTTTCAGAAGCTACTTGCATTTACACATGAATTTATCCCTTCTGTTATATGATTAATAGAATTAAATGCATTATAAACTACCTTGCTTTTAAACTAGCATTTCACATATATTTAAATACATATTTTTCTAACATTTTCCCCCTATTAATACTTTTTATTCTATTTTGAAGTATGCATAGTGTCATTTCATCTCCTAGCCTTTCCCACTCAGGATTTTCAGCTAGGTGAGTCATTTAATCTATACTTCAGAAAAAGCGTCATCTGAAATCAATCTTTCAATTTCAATATCTTGGTAGAAAGTTTCAGTAACAGATACATCAACAAAATCTTTGATTAATCATTTCATGCAGGGAATTCCACAGCAAACACATGCTCCTCTTAGGAGTATACCCACACAAATAGCAATTAGAATGTTCATTAGGATGGAACCCCACCCCCCAAACAGATTCTGGAAAAAGTCCATCAGTGGGTTTGGGCCTGGTTCAGTCATGGCTGATACTTGCTGAATTACCTCTAGGTGATTATTTATCTTGTGGCGATTGCCAGGGATGAAAGCACAGCATTCTTCTTTGATAAGCGCAAGACGTGCCACCTCGCCACTAGGGTGAAGTCAAGAGCCATCCGATTTTGTAGCACAACAGTTCTCATTGCATTCAGTTCATCAGTCACCAATTCTAGGGCGGAAAAAGTTGCATTACTCATTACTTCAAGAAGTTTTGACAACTTCCTCAGCTCCCAGATCGATTTGACTGCTCCATAGGCTTGTAATATTCCTGCCCAGGATATAACACTGTCACTCAAGTCCATATGAGTCAATTCACTTTTGTCTTTTACTGAATTATGGTCTTTCCAACCAGCTTTGATCTTCCCAACTGGATTCACAGGTTTCTTAACTGGACCTTCAGATTTTCGAGCTGTTTCTCTTACATTTCGTATCTTACCCAAAGGTAATTCTGCAGTATGTCTTATTGCCGGAACCAAGTAACCCAAAAAACAACTGCCGGACCAATTCTCAAGTAACCATTTATATGCCTTTTTCCCACAAATAAAATAACAATTTTCTACCTTAGTACTAATACGCATTAGCCCTGCATGAAACATTTTTTGATCTATAACTGACAATTGTTTAAACAAAACTGGATTTTTTTGAATGTCATTCATAGTAGTTTTCAATGAGTTTAAATAGGAGTCATAATTAGTATTGCAAAAAGTATTGCCATTACTATTCTTAATATAACATCAGTAAGATATGGTTATATTACAATTGCTCCAGCCCACCTGGAGGGTGTCATTTTTATAGAAACATACAACTCCTTTTTGTGTGACAGGTAAAAATAAAGATATTTTGTCCTGTGATCTCACAGTTCCTGTGTCGAAAAGTAAATTCTTCCAAGTCTCATTTATCCCCAAAGGGACAGCGGACATTATCAGTCCTCCATATGCTGTTGGTATAGCTGTACAAACCCAGCAATTTGAAATGTTCATAGTCTTTGCATACACACATTTCATGGCCAGGTATGTGTTAAAATTTGGATGCCAGTCTATAGACGTTTCATCACGCCTTCCCACTTTCATTTGTGTGGTTGTGTGTAGGATAAGCCACAGCAAGAGGAAAATTGTCACAATTACAGTTAATAAATGTACGCACAACAAAATGATTATGCAACATCTCTGGGGTTGATCTAAACTTCTATTCGCTTTGTTTTTGGCCATCTAGGTCTGGTTGTGTATCAGTCTCAAAGTTTTTATCAAGTTGAAAGTTCTTTACCGGTTTACAATGCGTCAAATGAACCCAGGACATCCTCTCAGCTACTCTGACTGCAGTAGGCGTTGCCAGCACAACCTGGTACGGACCTTCCCACTTTGGACTCGCCCAGTTTTTCCTTTTCGTCACTTTCAGACACACCCAACTTCCAGGGCCCACGACTGTTTCCACTGGTCTGGTCTGTTCCTTATCTGAAAAAGAGTTAAACTGCAAAACAGATTTATTCCTTAACAATTTCTTCATATATTCTGCTAACGAACTGTCAGCCTCCAGCTCTGCAGACATGAGAGCTTTCCACTGAGGCACATAATATGCTCTCCCAAAAACCATTTCAAAGGGAGTCAAACCCTTTACATTTGGAACCATTCTCATACTCAGCAGTGCTAAAGGCAGACAATATATCCAATTCTTTTGGGTCTCCTCTACTAGCTTCCTAAGTTTACTTTTTAGGGTACCATTGTACCTTTCCACCAGTCCTGCTGACTGTGGGTGGTAGGCACAATGGTTCTTTAAGGAGATACCAAAAAATCTCCCAAGCTGGTGAATCATCTGATTCACAAAATGTGTGCCATTGTCACTATAAATCCTCTCCAGAATGCCAAATCTAGGGATTACTTCTTTTATCAGGGCTTTTGCCACTGTTGCTGCATCCGGGTTTTTGGTTGGAAAAGCTTCTACCCATTTAGAAAACATGTCTACAATAACTAAACAAAACTTCTTCCCTTCACATTTATTCAATTCTATGAAATCCATACAAATAGTATGGAACAGGTATGGTGGTATAGGAAAACTTCCTTGCTTGGTTTTAAATGCTCCTTGTGCATGGTACTTGTTACAAGTATGACAAGCTGCACAACATTTTTTTGTGTAGTTTATGTATCCATATGTTTGGAATATTCGATTCACTAACTGTACCATCCCCCGTGTTGAGACATGGCTCTGCCCATGGCTCAACAAAGCTGTATATCTAAATAAATTAGACAGCAATATTGTTTTTTTCTCTTTGGAAATGTACAGTCCATTCTCAAGAATTGCACCTCGTTTTACCCATTTTTGTTTTTCTGCTGTTGTAGTAAGCGTCTGCATTGTTTTTAACATGTCTAAATCTAAAATCTCAGAGGGTTGCAATTCCTCATTTAAAAGTAAAGTTTTTGAGTCTGAGGCTGCTTGCTTTGCAGCTGCATCAGCTCGTGCATTGCCTTTTGAAATCTTATCCTGTTGTTTTGTATGAGCTACACATTTACAAATAGCTACTTTGGTAGGTAACTGAATAGATTCTAATAGCTCCAAAATAAATTGCGCATGATTAATAGGTTTTCCACTGGATGTTATCATTCCTCTATTTTTCCATTGTTGTGCAAATACATGTACTGTAGAAAAAGCATACCGACTATCAGTATATATGTTCACACACTTGTTTTTTGCTAAAGTACATGCTCTCGTCAAAGCTATCAATTCCGCTGCTTGTGCAGATAAGTTGTGTGGTAAGGATTGAGCTTCTAAAATTTCAGTGTCTGTAACTACTGCATATCCCACCAGATTCTTCCCTGTAGGACCCCTTCTGCATGAGCCATCCACGTAATATGTCACCTCAGCATTATCCAAGGGCATATCTGTAAGATCTTGTCTAGGTAAAGCTAACTGTTCAATTTCCTGCAGGCAGCTGTGTGGTGTGCCCTCCGCAGGAGTTGGAAGTAATGTTGATGGATTCAATATCGTACATCATTCAATTGTCATATGAGGTTGACTCAGCAGTATAATCATACATGAAAGATGCCTAGCAGGAGAAAGGTATGCCATTTTCTCTTGCAGTAAAATTATTGCAACTGCATGAGGCACTCTCAATGTGAGAGGGTGGAATAAAACCACTGAGGCCGAAGCCTGTACTGCCATTGCGGATGCAACTACTGCTTGTACACAGTGAGGCAAAGATCGCATCACTGGGTCTAACTGTGATGAATAGTAAGCTATGGGGCGTTGCTTGTCCCCATGTTGTTGCGTCAATATTGACGTCATGTACCCTTGCTTACAATCTGAAAGAACCGTTTGTGATCATTTGGAAGTCCTAAAACTAATGAAGAAGCTATCAACTGCTTCAACCTGCAGAAAGCTGTTTCTGCTTCTGTTGTCCATTGTAAAATGGCTTGTGCTGCCATTGGTGTCTTATATATCAAGTCAGTCAGAGGAGCAGATTCCAAAGCATAATTTGGTATCCAGCTCTGACAAAAATTAGTTGTACCTAAGAAAGACATAATTTCTTTCTTGGTTGTTGGTTTGGGTGCTTGCAAAATCGCTGTTTTTCTTTCCTCATCTAGTATTCTACCTTCATTGGATATTACATATCCCAAGTATCTAACTTGTTTTCTCCAAAGTTGTAACTTTTGTTTACTTTGTGTCCTTGTATTGCTAAAAATTTCAGTAATGCTACAGTATCCTCCCTGCACTGCTGCTGGGTGGGGGCTGCTAGCAAGATGTCATCTACATAAAGTAGAATTTGACTACCTCCCGGTGGGGTAAATCCTGCCAGGTTGCTAGCCATTTCTTGTGCAAAAATTGTTGGGCTCTCACAATATCCCTGTGGTAGTCGAGTATACGTATACCTTTTACCCTGAAATGTAAATGCAAACCAATATTGACTATCAGGATGTATAGGTATTGAAAGGAAAGCATTGCTAATATCTACCACAGAGAAATACTTCTGTTGCGGTTCTAAATCATTTAACAAAGTATGTGGGTCTGGCACAGTAGGTGCTCTAGGTATTACTGCATTATTTACAGCTTGTAAATCTTGTACCATCCACCATTCCCGTTTGCTTTTAACAGGAAATAGGGGTGTATTACATGGTGAATCAGGAGATTCTACCAGTACTCCTTCTTTGAGTAATGCTGCTATTATAGGCTTAATTCCTATTTCTGCATCCTTTCTCAAAGGGTATTGTCTTTTCTGTGGTCTAAAAGCTGACTTTGGGGTAATTGTAACTGGTCCTGCTGTTCGAATAAGTCCTACATCTGACTTGCCTGTTGACCAGAGAGTTGTCAGAATTTCACATGAGGTCTTTTCTTCTTCTTCTAATAAAAATGCTAATCAGCTGTCCTCGCTAGATTGCAAGTGTACAGCTGGATGGGTCTGTGTCAACCAATTCAGTTTTTGTTTTTGTATCCCTTGTTCTGACAGTTCTAAATCAGTCTGTTTCTCCCATCTTGTTACTTTTTCTCCTAAGTCTGCCATTTGACACTTTTATTCTTTGTCAAGCTGACATGTGGCAACCGATTTGATCTATACAATGCAAGGAATTCTTGAGGTAATGAACAGCTAACTACACTGTTCCCTTCTGTATCCCAGTACAAAGTACGCAAAACCAATCTAGTTGCACGATTTCTAAACAGTTCTTGCTTATACTCTCTATCAGGTCCTGGTGTAGTACAGTAATATAGAGTACAGTGTAACAAATGCTGTCGATCAGTGTCAAGGGAGGGGGCTTTACTGATGGCTATGTTCATCAGTTCCTCGGTTACTGCCCCTGGACCAGTTGTGACTAGGTCCTGGCTGTACCAATAAAAAGTTTCACCCTCCGATCGCACTACAAAGGTATCCATTTGTCTCTGTGCTTCGATACCTTGTACAGTTGGAACTACTGTTATGCCAAATATCTGCATAAGGTCCCTGCCCAATAGGTTTACTGGACACTTTGCAGACACAACTATTTTACTTCTCTGGGTCATACCTGAAACAGGGTCAGTTATTGCTATATCATGGGAGAGTGGCTCCCTGTATAGCTGTCCATTTGCTGCTTTTACTAATATATAATCAGGTGATTCGGAATGTTCTGGTAACTTGGAGGGGTGTATCAAAGTCCGTGACGCTCCTGAGTCACACAGGAATTTGACTTCCTTCCCTCCACCAGAAGTGTCACTTCGGTTTTGTATCTGCTAGGTAGAGCTCCAGGCTCAACAATGCTAAATCTAAAATTTCATTTCCATTTTCTTAAGTCAATTTGTACTTCCTCTACTCCTTCTACTACATTGGCATTTGTCTTTTCTATTCTAGCTGTTACTGGTGATTCCTGACTTTCATATGATGTATCCTCACTATCATATAGTCAGTCCTCATCCCCTTTATCTTCCGTTGTTGCTTTCTTATTTTGTTTACAGTCCCTAGCTAGATGCCCTTTCTTTCCGCACTTGAAGCATTCACCTCTCTTTTTCCTCTCTTCAAAATCTTCTGATTGTTTGTCAGACTGTTTGTTTCCCTGGGCATTTTTTTCTTGCCCTTTTTACCTGACTGTAATACAAATACTTCAGCTGCATCTTCAGCAGTGAAGACTTGCGCCTTCTTTTTCTTTTTACTATTAAAATGTCTCTCAGCATGTCTAGCGTATTCGAGTGAGGCTTGTAGCCTCCCTGTTCAATGATCTCTCATATGCTTCATAATGAAGCTACTAATAGGTGCAATGCAACCTTTCAAAAATGCATTTTTTAATTGTTGTTCATACGAGGAATCAGTTGTTTGGTTCTCAGGAACCGACATACTGCTATGATTATTAAAGCATTCTAATAATCTAGCATAATATCCATCTATTGTCTCATTTTCCTGTTGTATGCATTGATTAATGCAAGTCCAGTCTGCTCTAGGTTTCCATTCCTCAGAGATTCGGTCTGTCAGACCTTTTACTCTGTTGTCTAATTCTGCATCACTATGTGGGAGTGGCCTAAGTTCTGCATTATGAGGATTCCAGGTGCCACAAATCATGTGCCAATCTGGACCTATAATTTGTCTTACTACTTTTTCTACTTCTTCCCCATTCAAGTGGTAACTTAACCTCATGCCTTGTAAATCTTCTAAACATTTCGTAAAATTAACTTTTGGATGGAGGATTCCCTCAGTAGCCTTCCGGATATCTTCCGGTGTCCATGGTCTATATACTAAGAGTGTTGGATCCTGCCCTTCCTGTCCTGCCTGAGGATTTGGAACTTCTATAAGTGGGCATATTTCTTCCTCACTCTCATCCTGTAGATTTCTCTATTTGGTATGATTCTGTGTCCCTATGTGTTTTACGTGTTCGAGACCTAGTCTCAATAGGATCTCTAACAAATGGTTGTGGTCTTACTGAAACTTCAGGATACGCGAGGCGGACCAGCCTGCCACTCGCTTCATATCCTGAAAAGGGTAAGGGAGGGGCAAGGAGGAGGAGGAGGAGCTGTAGCTATTACCAAGTTATTATCCTCTTTGTCTAAAAATAATGTTTTTGAATTTTTAAGCTTCTGTTCTCTACGATTTGCTTCCTCAATCCACCTGTGTGCTTGAGGTATGCCTAGTTGGCGTTGCTTTTTTGCCTGACCTCCTGCATCAGATTTAAGCTGTTTAAGGAGTTTAACTAGTGTAAGTTTATCTAGT
The DNA here is from genome assembly GCF_019279795.1 of Protopterus annectens. Classification (NCBI taxonomy): domain Eukaryota; kingdom Metazoa; phylum Chordata; order Ceratodontiformes; family Protopteridae; genus Protopterus; species Protopterus annectens. Next base: position 1,338,502,281 of record NC_056735.1, on the reverse strand, counting down.
TTACCATCAAATTCATATTTGTTAACCTATTTCGTATAAAACCTAACATTATCAGCATGCTGTAATTGCATGTATTTTGCGTCTTCGGTTAGGGGCGGATCTCGCGAGGTTTTAGTGCACTGATTACCCATGTCAAAGAAAATGTTATGTAACCCTTTTTTATCACGTGATATCAAATTCTTAGTTCCTGTTTACAGTTTATCTAGAATAACTGTCTACCTTACTCTGTTACCCTGATCTATGACAAAATATACAGTACTTCCTTTTGTCCCTGATCTGCAAAACCAAATCTTGACAACAATATACTGTAACCTAGTCCCTGATCTAAAACAGAAAAAAGGCAAATTCTTCCTACCTGAGCCTCCCGGTCTTGAAAGTGTTCAAATTCCGCTCTTCAGCCAAAGATCAGAAAGTGGCCAGCCTCTTTACACACGACAATTCAGTCGGAGGTCTTTTCACTCAAGAAGAACCATTTCGGTAACTTCTCCTGCGCAGTATTCGACCACCAATACACTCTGATCTGCAGCTTACCAAGGGAATTCCGTCTCGAAAGGACCAAACTGTTAAATGAAATCAAAAAAATTCAATACACAGGAGGTTCAGATTCAAAAGTTTACTAGTGTACACCAGGAGGCAAAAAACCATACAAGTACAGAATTTTGTCTGACATGATGCAGGAAGTACAGAATATTTTATAGTGTTTGCATTCAAGTTATGCCCACCTTACTGACGTGGTTAGTCACAAGGCATCTACATCACTTTTACTAACAGTATTCTATTCATCTAATAATGCTGATGCAGTACATTTAAAAAAAAACTTTTCCTTTAGATACAATAAAGCCTTGCTATCCAGCTGGCCAATCATAATGTCTTTCTGTAAAGTTACTTCTTAAAGGTCTCATATCAGTTCGAATACAATAGCAGATTCAGTCTTTAAATTCACCTCTTTGTTCACTGTTTCACTTTCCCACCAGCTGTGTTTTTATCTTACAAGGACAAGTTACTACATCAGGAAAGGAAGATTTAATTATTTACAAGGACAAGTTATCTTATCAGGAAGGAGCAGAAGATTTACACATTCAGTTTCCTGACCCAGCAGATAATCACTTATGAAAAGCATAACATTAAGTTTGCTGAGCTGGTAGCTGCCAGGGTCAGGGGTCAAAGCACACTGCAGTTTCAGAAGCTACTTGCATTTACACATGAATTTATCCCTTCTGTTATATGATTAATAGAATAAAATGCATTATAAACTACCTTGCTTTTAAACTAGCATTTCACATATATTTAAATACATATTTTTCTAACACAGGGTTACCTGCAATCGGATCCTACATATACACCCCCTAATATCAGGCTGTGTCCATATGTGGCACCTGTCTGTGTTGTAGCAAGGCAAAACAGTGCAGTTGTGCAGGAAGGTGTTGAGATATTGGGGAGCTGATGTCTGAATGTACCCCACATATAGGCATGCATATGTGTACATATGTCACATATATAATATAAAAAGATATATATGTATATCAGCATGTATGTCCACAAATATACAGATACCCATGTGTAGACATATATATGTGCACATATATACAACATCACATATATCTACACATATATAGATATATGCCTATATGCACATGTCTACATATATACAAACACACACACAAACATATATATATATATATATATATATATATATATATGTAAAGACATGTCTCCTATATTACTAGCACAGTGATGCATGCTATGTGCGAGGCACCAGCACGCATAGCAATACACACAGATATCTACAGCTGGCAGTGTGTTCAACATGGGCAGGTATGTCACATGTTAGTTCCTTGTTAGGACCACATTGCCCCGTCTGTGAAGTATGCAATGAGAATATGGGGATGTATGGCAGGTATACTTGTGGAGGTGGTCAGGATTGGTAGATATAGAGGACAGTCTACAGGGGTGATATGTGACACATGTGGTGAGTAAACACCCTGGATGGTGTGTGTGGTCTGTGATGTGGATGCACCATGGGCTCCAATGTGGGAACAATGAGACCAAGCCACCCACCCACTGCTACTTACAATAGCAGTCCATTTTCTGATGGTGCCTAGTCTGGAGGCTGAGCAGGAGGAGCATGTATGTATATATATATATATATATATATATATATATATATATATATATATATATATATATATATATATATATATATATATATATATATACACACACAAATATATATATATAAATATATATGAACATGCATACATGCAAATACCTACATCTATAGATATACATGTAGAAGGTACACACAATATAGAACATCCACTATGCCTACAGTGAACACCTTAAAAACTGGACACTGTATAAGCTACCCATACAAATGACAATCGTTGCCTGCAACATATACCCACAGAGAGGTCACAGGATATAACACCATGCACAAGTTTATATAAATTGAAAACCTTTATTTTTGTACTATTACTGTCTTAAATGCCATGCCATATAGCTGTTCAGACACTGACATCCATATAAACAGAGTAATGTAACTGTGAAACAGTTATACAAATACAGTAGTCTCGAAATGTTCACAACTGTTGTTGTCCAGGCCAAGCCCTTCAAATAATACAATAGTAAAGACAGACTGGGCCACAGGATACCAAACAATCAACAGTAAGTAATGCAGGTGTATAGTTTAGCAGCCTCTATCTA
>NC_056735.1:1338465517-1338499078 GCF_019279795.1 Protopterus annectens | reverse complement strand
CCAAGAGGATAGGCCCACAGTTGCAAGCTATGCAAACAGACTGCATTTCAAAGTAAACTAGTTTGTACACACAAACCCTGTAACACCAGTACTATACAAACCATAACATAACTCTACTCACACTCTGTCTGTAGTTCGGGAACCTCCTACAAATATGTAGTTGGCCTGAGTGCGCCTGTTCTCCTGTAAGAGGTATTGCTACCTGCTGTCTGTAACACTGATGCCCACACACAGGAAGAATGTCAATCACACAGGAAAGGTAAAGGGACCACACCCACATGATGTAGGGATTTATAGTAGGTGGTTGCCTTTAGAGTGGTAATTGGAAGTACTATACAGCAAGCTGCATGCAGTTAGAAATTGGAGGACACTGTTTGGTGCAGAGGCCATCACCTAATCATGTGCATCACCTACTAAAGCCATGCTGCAATCTATTCAAAGCAGCTCAATCCATTTAGTGGAGAGAGAGAGAGAGAGAGAGAGAGAGAGAGAGAGAGAGAGAGAGAGAGAGAGAAAGAAAGACAAAAAAACTTAAAAAAAAAAAAAAAAAGCCTAAGGCAAAGGCATTCAGCCAGCATTCATTCATCAAGACATCATTCCCACAACAGGTATGTGAAGTATATATACATGTAGTAGAATGTGGTGTACCTGGTCCATATTAATGGGAAAGATGACGTGGAATGATTTATATGTCCCATCAGGTGTTGTGATGATGTTCAACTAAACAACTGTTATGGACAGTAGTGTCTATCCCTGTGGGTAGTGGGCCATAGCCGTTAATTATGCAGGTCAGCACTGACTGATAAATTGTAAGCCATCATTGTGTGTGTTGTGTAATGGGGTGTACGTATACTATGTGGCCAATAGCTGGTGGTGGAGGTAATGCAATTATGATTGACATGTGGGACCCAGGGCCCACCACTGGCAGGATACTCAGGTTAATCTGTAATGTAGCATGCCGGAATGCCATAAGTGTGTAACAGGGTTACCTGCAATCGGATCCTACATATACACCCCCTAATATCAGGCTGTGTCCATATGTGGCACCTGTCTGTGTTGTAGCAAGGCAAAACAGTGCAGTTGTGCAGGAAGGTGTTGTGAGATTGTGGAGCTGATGTCTGAATGTACCCCACATATAGGCATGCATATGTGTACATATGTCACATATATAATATATAAAGATATATATGTATATCAGCATGTATGTCCACAAATATACAGATACCCATGTGTAGATATATATGTGCACATATATACATCACATATATCTACACATATATAGATATATACCTATATGCACATGTCTACATATATACAAACACACACACAAACATATATGTATGTAAAGACATGTCTCCTATATTACTACCACAGTGATGCATGCTATGTGCGAGGCAACAGCACCCATAGCATACACACAGATATCTACAGCTGGCAGTGTGTGCAACATGGGCGGGTATGTCACATGTTAGTTCCTTGTTAGGACCACATTGCCCCCGTCTGTGAAGTATGCAATGAGAATATGGGGATGTATGGCAGGTATACTTGTGGAGGTGGTCAGGATTGGTAGATATAGAGGACAGTCTACAGGGGTGATATGTGACACATGTGGTGAGTAAACACCCTGGATGGTGTGTGTGGTCTGTGATGTGGATGCCCCATGGGCTCCAATGTGGGAACAATGAGACCAAGCCACCCACCCACTGCTACTTACAATAGCAGTCCATTTTCTGATGGTGCCTAGTCTGGAGGCTGAGCAGGAGGAGCATGTATGTATATATAGATATACATACACATATATATATATATATATATATATATATATATATATATATATATATATATATATATATATACATATATATATATATATAAATATATGGTTACCTGACATAGCGAAACCACACAACACCGACAACCACATATGCATCACCACATATTCGACAGTCCATAAACACGAAACCACACATAACCGACAACGAAATAACCGACGGTACACAAACACGAAACCCCATACACTGCACACACCACAATAACAATTATTAAAACAAAACATCCCCATTCCACAAACCACACACACAACACAAGCACACCAAAATCCTTACAAGCCCACACTAAACCTTACCCTAACCCTAAGGTCCGTCACTATCGCACACTTACCTACCCGCCTAAACCTAACTCACTTAACCCGCCTACCGCCTCCCTAACCTAACTCACTTAACCCACCCCTATCCTCCCTAACCCTAACTCACTTAACCCACCCCTATCGCCTCCTAACCCTAACTCACTTAACCCACCCCTATCGCCTCCCTAACCCTAACTCACTTAACCCACCCCTATCCCCACAGACCGTCAATCTCCACACTTACCTGCCTCAACCCGGGCGTCCGTCACTACCGCATACTCACACAGCCTTTCCCCATGTCGGCATCCTCGGCGTTGGTGTTGTCATCCGTCGTGTCGGTCTTCTGCATTGTCGATGTTCTGCAACCCGCGATTAAGGGGTCTTCTTCGATCTTCTGGAGCTCCGAATTCCGCTGTCGGTCTTCTGCGCTGTCGACGAAGTCAGGTAGAACCATATATATATATATATATATATATACACACACAAATATATATATAAATATATATGAACATACATACATGCAAATACCTACATCTATAGATATATATGTAGAAGGTACACACAATATTGAACATCCACTATGCCTACAGTGAACACCTTAAAAACTGGACACTGTATAAGCTACACATACAAATGACAATCGTTGCCTGCAACATATACCCACAGAGAGGTCACAGGATATAACACCATGCACAAGTTTATATAAATTGAAAACCTTTATTTTTGTACTATTACAGTCTTAAATGCCATGTCATATAGCTGTTCAGACACTGACATCCATATAAACAGAGTAATGTAACTGTGGAACTGTTATACTAATACAGTAGTCTGGAAATGTTCACAACTGTTGTTGTCCAGGCCAAGCCCTTCAAATAATACAATAGTAAAGACAGACTGGGCCACAGGATACCAAACAATCAACAGTAAGCAATGCAGGTGTATAGTTCAGCAGCCTCTATCTACACTCTGTACACCTATGTGGCACCTGTCTGTGTTGTAGCAAGGTAGAACAGTGCAGTTGAGCATTAAGGTGTTGTGAGATTGTGGAGCTGATGTCTGAATGTACCCCACATATAGGCATGCATATGTGTACATTTGTCACATATATAATATATAAAGATATATATGTATATCAGCATGTATGTCCACAAATATATCATGTCACATGTGAGTTCCTTGTTAGGACCACATTGCCCCCGTCTGTGAAGTATGTAATGGGAATATGGGGAAGTATGGCAGGTATACTTTTGGACAGTCTACAGAGGTGGTATGTGACACATCTGGTGAGTAAACACCCTTGATGGTGTGTGTGTGTGGTCTGTGATGTGGATGCCCCATGTTCTCCATTGTGGGAACAATGGGAACAAGCCACCCACCTACTGCTACTTACAACAGCAGTCCATTTTCTGAAGGTGCCTAGTTTGGAGGCTGAGCAGGAGGAGCATATATGTATATACATATATATATATATATATATATATATATATAGGCGCTCGGCCCTAGGGCCTATGCAAGCCTAGCCATAACAATTCCCTAGATATTTCTTCCCAGAATATTTACTTCTCCAGGCCCCTGTCTAACAGGGCGACTGACATGATCCCCGAGGTGAATTTCCTATCTCCCATCCAATCATCAAGGTTCCTTTTGAAGAGGGCCAAAGAGGCGCTCTGCTTGATATGTATGGGCAGTCTATTCCAGAGTATGGGGAGTCTCTAGGTCAGGAACCTATCCCTCCAGCATGTTTTGTTCATTGTGATGACAAGGTTTAGATCCCTGGAGTGTGTGGCTCTGAGGGATTGGGATTTTTTTAAGTGGAGCATGTCCAACAGCTCAGGGTTTGACATGGCCTTGTATGTTAAGCAGAGATCGCCTCTGACTAGACGATATTCCACAGAGTTTAGCTGGAGTTTTTTTAGACGGTCAGTATATGGCATCTGCTTTAGGCCTGTGATTCTTTTAGTGAGGTATTTCTGTGGCCTTTCAAGCTGTAGCAGATGTCTTGTGAGGTACATACCAAACAGGGCATTATACTCTATAATGGGTCTAATGAGGGATGAGTACAGTGGGACAATGACCTCCTTTTTTCTGGATGAAAAGCCCTTAGTGATGAGGTGTGCCACATAGAAGGATTTCCTGACTGTTGTGGCAATGTGGTTATCAAAAGTGAGACCACTGTCCACCTGTGTACCTAAGTCTCTCATCACACTTTCAATGTTTAGTGTCCTGCCACCTATGTGGTAATTCATGGGTGCATGTTTTTTTCCAAAGGGGATAACTATACATTTCTTGGCATTAAGGTTGAGCCCATGGCTCTGGCACCAGGCATCTGTTTCTGTAAGGCCGTTTTGTAGAATATCCACATCATTTAGGGATTCAGTAATGGCTCCCAGTTTGCAGTCATCTGCAAACTTTGTTAACCAGAGTCCCTTAGTGTTGGCCTGTATTTCAGAGAAGTAGATGCCAAACAAGAGTGATCCCAGGACTGAACCCTGAGGTACTCCACTTGTCACTTGTCTGGAGCTGGATTTGGAGTCGGCTACTTTTACTGTCTGGGTTCTGTCAGTAAGCCAGTTAGCAACCCATCAAGTGACGTAGGGATTTATGCCCAACTTAGTAAGTTTATCTATGATTCCAGAGTGGGGGATGGTGTCAAAGGCCTTGGCGAGGTCCAGATAGGCTGTGTGGACTGCCTTACCCTCGTCCACAGCTCTGGAGACTGATTTAAAGAAGTCAATCAGATTCAGGAGACAAGATCGGCCCTTCACAAACCCAAACTCGGTGGGGTTGAGTGTTTGAAGGTTGCCAATGTCTTTGTTTATAAGTTCCATGATAATGCGTTCCATGCCCTTGCAAATCAGGCTTGTCAGAATGATGGGGCGGTAGTTCCTGGGATCCAAGGTGGATTCTCCCTTGTGGAGTGGGATAACTGTAGCTGTGCGCCACTCAGTGTGCACGAAGCCTGATGTGAGGCTATGATTAAACATCACACTTAGGTGAGGTGCCAGTTCATTTTGTAGTTCATGTAGTACACAGCCTGGGATGTCATCTGGTCCCATGGGTGCTGTATTCTTAGCTTTGGAGAGTGCGGTTTCTATCTGTGTGGCAGTGATTATCGGAATTTGGCAGTCTTTTGGTATTGAGATAGGCCATTTAAGGGGTGAGAGTGGGGTGACGTTGGCACTAAATCGATCTGCCAGGATATTGGCAATATCCTTGGGATCAGTATATTTAATGCCATTCTGTTGTACAAATGGCAATCGTTGCCTGCAACATATACCCACAGAGATGTCACAGGATATAACACCATGCACAGGTTTGCATAAATGGAAAACCTTTATTTGTGTACTATTACAGTCTTAAATGCCATGTCATATAGCTGTTCAGACACTGACATCCATATAAACAGAGTAATGCAACTGTGAAACAGTTATACTAATACAGTAGTCTGGAAATGTTCACAACTGTTGTTGTCCAGGCCAAGCCCTTCAAATAATACAATAGTAAAGACAGACTGGGCCACAGGATACCAAACAATCAACAGTAAGTAATGCAGGTGTATAGTTCAGCAGCCTCTATCTACACTCTGTACACAATCTCTAGGTGGTAAAGACTTCAGCTGACCAAATGGGATGTAACTATTACATAACAAGGCATAACTGATGCCATCAAAAGCACACTGACAAACAGAACAGTCTGTATGGCAGGAGGCAGTAGGCCTGCATTAACCCAAATTATGTAACTAATGTAAATATAGGTGAATTGTATGGTACTGTACATCCAGATACCTTAAGGCAGCTCACCCCTGATACTCCCACATTTTGTAACATCCTAGGATATTTATGGTGCACACCCTTCTAGACTCAATAATACAGGGCCATATACCACTGTTACATACACTGGCCTCTGGAGTGCATAAGGGCACACATGTATTGTGTAGGTGAAGCCCACACATATATGGCCCCAGCCCCTCCATATGTGTGGGAGATACAACAGCTCTGGACTGATGGCAGGAATGGCAGCATGATATAATCAAAGCCCACTATAGAACAACCCCTGATAGCATGTCATATATGCAAAGCTTGGTATGTAGGTGGCGGACCGACGCTGGAACACAGGCCCATATGTGGAAAACTGTTGCCATGCACTAAGCAAGTTGCTGGTGTTACAGGATATTCTGCAACATAACCTTAGTCAGGGATTTGAAGTTAGAAGCATAAATGAATGTAGCCATGTACTAATAGCACTCAACACACACACTGCCAGTGAAATATCTGAAACAGGACCTGTGTGGTGTACAGACAAAACCTGATATGCACACCTCTGGCCACCAAGAGGATAGACCCACAGTTGAGAGCTATGCAAACAGACTGTATTTCAAAGTAAACTAGTATGTACACACAAACCCTGTAACACCAGTACTGTACAAACCATAACACAACTCTACTCACACTCTGTCTGTAGTTCGGGAACCTCCTACAAATATGTATCTGGCCTGAGTGCGCCAGTTCTCCTGTAAGAGGTATTGCTACCTGCTGTCTGTAACACTGATGCCCACACACAGGAAGGATTTCCATCACACAGGAAGGGTAAAGGGACCACACCCACATGATGTAGGGATTTATAGTAGGTGGTTGCCATTACAGTGGTAATTGGAAGTACTATACAGCAAGCTGCATGCAGTTAGAAAGTGGAGGACACTGTCTGGTGCAGAGGCCATCACCTGATCATGTGCATCACTTCCTAAAGCCATGCTGCAATCTATTCAAAGCAGCTCAATCCATTTACTGGGCAGAGAGAGAGAGAGAAAGAAAGAAAGAAGAAAGAAAGAAAGAGAAAGAAAGACAGAAAAAACTTAAAAAAAAAGCCTAAGGCAAAGGCATTCAGCCAGCATTCATTCATCAAGACATAATTTCCACAACAGGTACATGAAGTATATATACATGTAATAGAATGTTGTACCGGGTCCATAATAATGGGATAGATGATGTGGAATGATTTATATGTCCCATCACATGTTGTTGTGATGATGTTCAACTGAACAACTGCTATGGACAGTAGTGTCTGTCCCTGTGGGTAGTGGGCCATTGCCGTCAACTGTGCAGGTCAGCACTGACTTATAAATTGTAAGCCATCATTGTGTGTGTTGTGTAATGGGATGTACGTATATTATGTGGCCAATAGTTGGTGGTGGAGGTAATGCCATTATGATGGACATGTTGGACCCAGGGCTCACCACTGGCAGGATACTCAGGTTAATCTGTAATGTAGCATGCCGGAATGCCATAAGTGTGTAACAGGGTTACCTGCAATCGTGTCCTACATATACACCCCGTAATATCAGGCTGTGTCCATATGTGGCACCTGTCTGTGTTGTAGCAAGGTAGAACAGTTCAGTTGAGCATTAAGGTATTGTGAGATTGTGGAGCTGATGTCTGAATGTACCCCACATATAGGCATGCATATGTGTACATATGTCACATATATATGTATATCAGCATGTATGTCCACATATATACAGATACCCATGTGTAGACATATATATGTTCACATATATACAACATCACATATATCTACACATATATAGATATATACCTATATGCACATGTCCACATATATACAAACACACACACAAACATATATGTATGTAAAGACATGTCTCCTATATTACTACCACAGTGATGCATGCTACATGCGAGGCACCAGCACACATAGCAATGCACACAGATATCTACAGCTGGCAGTGTGTGCAACATGGGCAGGCATGTCACATATTGCAATGGGAATATGGGGAAGTATGGCAGGTATACTTTTGGAGGTGGTCAGGATTGGTAGATATAGAGGACAGTCTACAGGGATGGTATGTGACACATGTAGTGGGTAAACACCCTGGATGCTGTGTGTGGTCTGTGATGTGGATGCCCCATGGGCCCCAATGTGGGAACAATGGAAACAAGCCACCCACCCACTGCTACTCACAACAGCAGTCCATTTTCTGAAGGTGCCTGGTCTGGAGGCTGAGCAGGAGGAGCATGTTGGCCCTGTGAATGTATAATGGGTGTCTCAGACTGATGTAGCACATCCCACATATGTCTGTGGAGCCCGGTATGGAACAGACTCTAGACCTGACCTCAGGGGACAGGAACATGTCTGTGTGTGCCTCGAGGGGAGGACAACATCCCCTGGGTGGTTCCCCCTGATTGTATTGTTGGACCAGTACATGAGGAGGCCCCAGACTGGGACACACATGTGATGTGGCCAGGTATCTTGGGCAGATGGGTTTGGACAGGTGGATCTGCTGGCCAATAGAACATATACATGTTATTGTGTCACTGTTATAGAACATTTTTTGCTAGCAATAGTCTACGCAATCCCGGTACATGTCCAACAGAATGCATAGCTCTCCCCAATAACGCAGAATGTCAGATGTGCAGCAATCCCAGAGCAGCCATACCACTGGCATATATGGAATCATAGTGGCCCTGACAATGGCATGAAGGTGAATAGTCTGTAATAGGCCAGCAATGATAGTGTCCACACAGGAGACATGGCTACAATCACATAGCAGAAAGTGTGGTACAATACAATATCCATCCCACTGTTAGGTAAACTGTAGCCATACCTAATGAGTTGTGTGTACAGTTTGTTGAAGCTGATATGGTGGGGGTGACAGAGATGTGTATTATGAAGTGTGGTAACCTTGCTGTATGAGTTGCGCAGACCTGTTTCCATCTTTATGTCTTTCAGCCAAGATGGCACATGCACGGTTGCCCACCTGTTCCCAAGTGGAGAATGATGTTGTGATATCACACTTGATCCAGCACTATCCAGTGCTGTTTGGCAGGGCTGCACATGAGCAGCTGGAGTGGACCACCCTGTGGAATGACCTAGTCCACAGGGTCAATGATGTAGGAATGCACAACCACAGTTATGAGCATGTCCGGCATCATTGTACTGACCTGCTTTGCAATGCCCATCGGCATGCTGCTGCCGTCCAGGGGGATCACCTCACCATGGGTGGGGGGCATGCCAGCCACCCCCCCTGACATGTGTGGAGGAGCTCCTGGACAGCCTAGTGGCACTTGCCCATCTGGACAGCCGTCAACTGCTGGACTCCTTCATGGTGGTGGGTGTCACCCACACACCGGCCGAGGAGCATGCAGGTAAGGACACAGGGCATATCAGTAGACCACTGTTATCTGCATTGGTGCAGGTAGATCATACATATCTGACATGTCATAGATATAGTGTGTTGCTGCATTGTAGTGATAAACAGATATCCAGATGTGGTGGTATCGCGGGAATGTACCATTGATGTATTGTAATACTGCACCCACCCTGTAGCACTGCCACAGGTGTGGCCACTGACATTGCATCTTTCACCCTCTTATTTAGGCCCCTCTGGGATACCACCAAGGTAGCAGCCTGTAGCTGGTGAGTATGTTTTATGTAGATGCTTGCCAACACTCCGGGCATGTAATGGTGATGGTATATTCCATGCACACATCTAACACACCTACCCTGAATGCATGCTGTACATGTGCATGTATTGTTGCTGTGAAATGAATGGTCTCACAGGGGTGACCATGATGGGGTATTGGAAGGGTATGTCAGATACCTGCATGATAACTAACACCCTGTCATTGTGGAATGTGTCCATGGGGAGTAACATACTGGTGGTAGACATGGCCTACAGTAGGGAAATGTTCAGAACAACACCCATATACAGTGCAACTCCATTGTATATACCTGTAGGACAATGGCAACTGCTGCAGAGATACACTATGGAATAAGGCATTACAGTAGTACATATTATCAGCTGGGTCTAGGCTGCAACATGTGGTGTTGAGTGTATGGGACACTGCAAAGTGACATGTGTAGGGCTTACTTGTTATGCATCTGCAGAAAGGCTGAAGGAGGTGGGATTTCAGCATGACACACCAGTGCACTTCAGCAGGGATCCTAAGGATGCTAGAAATCACTCTATCTGCATATAGTCAGATTCAGGGCCTGTGGCAGCCATAACCCTACCCACACAGCAATAGTGATGGCAGTGTGTGAACCCCATGGGATGTGCACATGAGTAGACCTTGCAATCATGCAGAATAGGGGGATATGTGTAGGGCAGACTGAACATACACTGGCAAATGCAGATGGTCCATGCTGGTATAGCCCTGACAGAAGCAGTGACTGACGTAGTACACACAACAAGAGGTGCGATAAACCATCATGATAGGGGTGTGCACACATATGCCCACACAGTGTGTATGCATTGTCATCAGCAGCTGCACACCTAACACAATCTGTAGACACTGCATGTGAAAGTACAGGACATATGTCACATATCTGGCTCGTATACTGCTAAGATATGCAGTGATGTGGTTTTATGGCAGGTCAAGGATGTGTGTGTCAAATCACTAAAGGTGTGGACACCCCCCATAGCCACAGTATGCTCTGATGGTTGTCAGTGTAAGAGTATTGGAGTGGTCATACATAGTCTGTTGATGTTGACAGCTGTAAATCAGGCATCAGGCATTCACCAATGACAACTGTTTACATATCATCCCAGGTATGCGTTGCTGAAAAACATAGGGGCTGTGAGAAGTAAAGCTGACATAACTAACACAGTACTACACATTCCACAATGGGTTGCACACCTGTGAGCTGTGGTGTCAGTACATGACAGGGTGCAGAACAGGTGCACAGCATTACTGTGTACATGGGTGCAGTCATATCCAGAGGAAGGGGCATCACCTAGTGACACAGCACATGCATCACACACATGTATACTGTTGCTAGCATGGATTGACTACAGCCAAACTGCATGCTGTTCTGTACCATATGTTCTGCATGTTGGCAGATGGGTAATAGGAGGACTGTGTGTACTATCATTGTGCAAACTCACCTGTATGTGTGTGTGTTTGTGTGCATCCTGGTGGTTAGTTAGTTTGTCTGCAGGCTCACTCTGGTGAAGTGGAGGGAGGTTGATGCATGTAGGATGTGTGTTGGCATGTGCATGTTTGTGAGGGTGGCCATGTAGGCACATGTGTGATTGTTGGGTGTTCATATGGCTGTACGTCCCTGTGGGACCATGCAGTACATGGACATTGACTGCCACATTACACACCAGGAATACCTGTCACAGGACATCAACTAGCATAATATGGTCTGTAGCATGGAACAGGCATCCAGAGGGAAGGTAGACACCAGGTGCACCCTTAATATCGCAGGCAGCAGAGAGGTTACCTACAACCCATGTATGCAGCTCTACAGATGCATTGGGGAAGTACTAGTCAACACCAGGGAGTGTATCCAAATATTACAGTTGTCACATGATAGGCTGAAGGGGCAGCATATCTGGCATGTACTGAACATTACATACACATAACACACCAGTGCGAGATATTATGGATACAACATAGTAGCCCACACATATAGGGGCCATGCACATAATTTTCGGGCATACAGAGGGTGCATACTGAATGACAGCAGTGAGGCCATGTAAAACCACTACACACAGGTCAGGCAAGTAAAGTAGCAACAGACCTTGTGTTGTGGCCATTTGTGTGGGCATTTAGAGGACTGAGATGTTAATGAGTGGCATCAATGTGTGTATGTTAACAAGAGTGATGCAGGATGGGGTAGCACATGGACTTATACATGGGACTGTCTGTAAATCCATGAACAGGTAGGTATTACAGAGGTGTGTGTGTGTGTGTGTGTGTGTGTGTGTGTGTGTGTGTGTGTGTGTGTGTGTGTGTGTGTGTGTGTGTGTTAGGCAATGCTGTACAGGTTTTAAAGTGTGTTTATTGTTTTCCCCCACAGGTGGCGAGGTGGGTCAGGGTCCCTCCTGCATGCAATCTGATGTTGGTGTCCATACAGACACAGAAGATAATGATAGTACTGTTGAGGCACAGATGGGGTTGTCAGGGGCTGACACTGCACCAACATTTCACATCCCCCTTTTAGCCACCCCAACCCTGCACACAGTTTCACTGCCTACACATACCCACATACCCCAACACCAGTGGCCATAGTGGAGGAACAGCTGGCGTTTGGTGGTAGCACCCAGGGAAGTGTGGTAACCATGCTTACTGTGTCCGGTTGCAACAGGCAAAGCCAGATGGTTGGCAGGGCACCACATAGGCGGATGTCCCAGGGTGCTCATGGTAAGACTGCTGAACATCATGCCCCTGGCATAGGCAACATAGCTGGTACCAGCAGGTGCATGTTTCAGGCTGTAATGGTGGTGCAGGTACATATGGAATGTTACAACAGACAGGGCCTTAGGCTGCAGAGGGCTGCTCTCACATCTGTAAGCAACAGCCTCCGTGAACTGTCGAGTGCCATCCATGCTTATACCGAGCACACGGATAGATGGCATGAGGAGATGATGGCCCTCACCATCCATGGTGTGTCCGTGCTTCCACATGTGTTGGGGATACAGCAATGCCTGTGTGGATGTTGGCCAGCAACACCAACAGCTGGCAGTCAACGTGGATGTGCTAGGACACCAAGGGGCTCTCATAGTGGCAGTAGCAGCCCAGGTAGTGCGGGGGGTGTGCTGTCCACACCACAGCAGGCCAGGTGCACATGGTCCTGGCCAGTCCCAAGAGGGACCTGGTACCAGCAGACAATTGTCATCAGCAGGTGAGACTAGCACACAGAGGCCTGTCCCTGGACATGCCCATAGAACCCCTGGCAGGCACAGTCCACGTGCCCGTGGCCAGAGGCAGTGATCTGCACACCCTGCCAGGTATGGTCTGCAGCTGTCCATAAACACCTGTGTAGGGCAGCCACATGACAGAACTGTGTGCATGCATACTCACACACTATGCAAATACACCTAGGGCAACCCCATACCTACACACACCACATCACCTTGCCCAGCTCTCCACAGTACACCCCTCACTCACACACATGGTGTCAAATGTATGGCCCACCCTCAGCCTCTGGCAAACCAACATCACACCCTGTGCATATGATGATACCTGTGCCCCATCCCTTTCATCCATACCATCAATGTAGGGACAGGCTTATATGGTTCTGATGCACAGAGTGACTGTACAACAGTGTACTACAGTACTGCAGTGTAACATGTTGTAGGGAGTAGAGTGTAATGCATATATGGCAGGTAGTGTAGCTGTCCAGCAATGATGCCTTATTGCTGTTAGTAACACTGGTTGGATGTGGTCTCTTTAATGTTATCCATTTGTGTTGTAGGTGTACATGTGTCAACACTAGGATGCCCTGTGCATATGATGATACCTGTGCCACATCCCTGACATCCATACCATCAATGCAGGGACAAGCTGATATGGTTCTGATGCACACGGTGACTGTACTACAGTGTACCACAGTACTGCAGTGTATCATATTGTAGGGAGTAGAGTGTAATGCATATATGGCAGGTAGTGTAGCCATCCAGCAATGATGCCTTATAGCTGTTAGTAACACTAGTTGGATGTGGTCTCCATAATGTTATCCATATGTGTTGTAGGTGTGCATGTGACAGCACTAGGATGCCCTGTGCATATGATGATACCGGTGCCACATCCCTGTCAACCACACAATCAATGCATGGACAGGCTGATATGGTTCTGATGCACATGTTGACTGCACTACAGTGTACCACAGTACTGCAGTGTAACACATTGTAGGGAGTAGAATGTAGTGCATGTATGGCAGGTAGTGTAGCTATCCAGCAATGATGCCTTATAGCTGTTAGTAACACTGGTTGTACGTGGTCTCTATAATGTTATCCATTTGTGTTATAGGTGTACATATGGCCTCTATAATGTTATCCATTTGTGTTGTAGGTGTACATGTGCCAGCATGAGGATGGTATGCAGTCATATTCCACAACGGGGTATGTCACTGTGTTGACACCATGGCTGTGACATATCTGGGGTACAGTTGAACACATGTCACAGCTTACTAAATGGGTTATTGCCTGTGCCACATGGACAGGTGGCCCACTGAGGTGTGTATACCCTGAAACCTGATGTAGACCCAGCCACATATGCGCACACTGGTACTTGACAACACTGGGAGTAGACCCCTGCCTAGCTATGTAGTGATACTGAAGTGTGTGGCTTACATTGCACACACCACACAGCATATAGGCTGAGGTGTGTTCCAGGTTACATGTTACATGCAGAAAATCCCCAGACATGTACAGTATGCTAATGGGGGATGTGATGGGTGTATTTGGACAATATGTAGTGTGACATACCGTCTTATGCACATTTACAGACACATAACAGCCAGACACACATCCGAGATACCAGGGCCTATCACTACTAACTAACCTGACCGTTTGTCCAATGTGTTACAGGTAGGCTGCACACATCACATGCATAACTGGCTTGGATTGTGGTAACAGTATCCTGTATGGTTGATGGTGAAAGTGGTAACCATAACGTGGTACATGGGACATATACCGGGTGTACCTTGGTGTAATGACAGTGTACACAGCACCCACATCCCCCAGTGGATATTGTACTCCCTGAAACCCATGATGACACTCTGTCACACCCACCATCACACATTGGCCGCAACTGTGATACCACCCATAGTATACCCCAACAGTGGTACTACAAAGACATGCATCTCATGCACATGCCACATGCATAGTAGGGTGTTGCATTGTCATGCCTCACCTATTGGCAGCAACAACACTATCTGTACCACTGTATGGCAATGGGTATTGTAATAGGAGTATGTGGCCTTGGAATGCTGTCCCATACAGATATATGGACATGCACATCTACACATAAATGCCAGAACACAATGGGTATCCCATGCCTATCACCCCATTTCTAAAACACTGTTCTGCTGGTACTGCAAGGCTCATGTAGCCGGTACGGGGGGACTTAACAGGGTACATATAATGTCCCATACAGCAGCAGCCACAACTGACTATGGCAAAGGGTGTTACGTTGGTTGTGAAGGTCCTCATGGAATTCCCAAGTACAGGTGTGGTGACACACAGACACTGCTATACTCAGTCATGAACACATACACATGTGTCAGTACAGGGGTGCATCCCTGCAGGTGGTCATAGTTGTGTACCAAGCTATTGTCCAAGGGGAGATGGGTTGTGTAGGGGTTGTGTACAGTGTTATCCTGCCACCTACCAGGTGGTAGCAGGCATCTATCCAAAGAAACTACTGTCATGACCCTCAGGGTGTGAATGACATGCATTAGCCAATCCTCCAGGTGCCTCCTGCACATTGCCATTGAGGTGATCAAGTTGATATGTATGCAACATGCATTACAACATATGGTTATTATCTGTGATGCTGACCTGTACCCAAGCATGTTCAATTAACTGTGGTAGTGTAGTGGAGGTACCTGTGGAATGTGGTGCGTACAGGGTGACATCACATATATGTGCCACTTCTTACACAGCTGGGCAGACATGTCAGTGTCAGTCAAGCTTAGGTTGCCTGTACATATCCCAGCTGGATACCTGCCAGATGCACATCTGTACACAGACTGACAGTCATCAGCTTGGCAAGTAGCTATGCAGTATCATGAGTGTGTTGACAGATAGACATCTGACAACAATATGTATGCCATAACTACATGTCAGATGCTCTCAATAACATGTGCTGTAAAGATGGTAGTCTACAGTTACATTCCACATGACAGACCATTACCCAGTAAGGGGTATATACTGTGACACAGCTCACACACCAGGGATACAACAGGGAGGCCTCAGAGTCCAGCTATGCCTGCAGGTGTGCCTGTTGTCAGTTCTACATTTAGCACTCTGCTCTTGCCTGGGTAAGCACTGTCAACAGTAGTACTGCCATGATACACTACATGCCAGTGTGACAGCACATACCCTGGGCTACTACCCCTGTATGTAACACATTCACATGGATAACAGTGCTGTACATGCCTCATTTACATCTGTGTGCCACACATGACACTCCCACCCCTTGCTACTCTAATGACAGCACATAGGCGCATGTATTGTACATGGTATTACATACACTTATTACAGATGTCATTACCCTGATATGTTATCAGACTGGGTGGTGTGACCTGGTTACCAGGGCTAAGCCATGCTTAGCAAGTCTCAACACTGGTGCAATATAATAGCTAAGCTGATTTGAGCACTTAAGTGAAGCCTACATTGTGTAAGCGCCCATATGTTTATCGATAGCTTAACACTGCTTAGCTTCACATAAACCCACTTAAACCTGCTTAAAGCTGCTCAAAACTGCCTTAACCACTCTGTATCCAACAGCCCTTGTTCTGCCCAGCAACAAAATGAATAGCCCTTGCAAGTCTTGAACTCAGAACTCTGTACACTACAATCACAACACTTACCCACTATGCCATGACCACTGTGACGACAGCTGTTGTTTTACTAATATAGCTGTCAATACACATATTGAGTAGTATTGAACAATTGCCTTTACTTCCTAAATTGTGTAGTCATTGTTATTAATATGACTGTTACATCACATATGTTGTTTTATCATAATGTACACATAGCAGATACATACTGTGAGATACATCTGGGAGGGTATACACAACCGTGTGGTTTGCACATGAGAGGAATATGGTTATATACATATAATAGGTCTATATATGTCTACATGTAAATACACATGTATACTCATACATATGTCTGTATACATATCTGTATAGTGCTACTTATATATGGCCATGTGAACATCCCTTCATATGTATACACACACACACACACACACACACACATATATATATATATATATATATATATATATATATATATATATATATATATATATATATATATATATATATATATATATATATATATATATATATAGTTTCATAGGTTCATAGGTAGGTACTAAGCTTTCGGCCCAAGGACCTATGTAAGTCTAGCCACAAGGTTCCATAGCTTATGCCACCCAAGAAAGTCATTTTCTTGTGCCACTGTCCAGCAGAGACACAGAAGTGATCCCCGGGTGTATTTCCTATTTCCCATCCACTCATCAAGATTTTTCTTGAAGAGTGCTAATAAAGAACTTTGCTTGACATAGATGGGTAGCTTGTTCCAGAGTATAGGAAGTCTCTGGGACAGGAATCTATCCCCCTAGCATGTCCTGTCTATTGTGGTGACAAGGTTTAGGTCCCTAGAGCATGTAGCTCAGAGGGATTGGGATTTCTTTAGGTGTAGCATATCCAACAGCTCTGGGTTTGACATAGCTTTATATGTTAGGCAGAGATCACCTCGGAGTAGGTGATATGCTACAGAGTAAAGCTGAATTTTTTTGAGGCGGTCAGTGTAGGGCATATATGTATGCACATCCTTTGTGTACAGTTATGCCTAGTTATGTTGGTATATATGTAGATATGTACAACTATATGTGCATACATATCTATTTTTATATACCTATTACTGGCAATATATATGTAGATATCCATACGTATATGTGCATATGTATCTCTATCTGTATATGTGTAGACATATATTGCTCTGTATATGTATATATATCTGAGTGTTTATATGTATATATAAATGTACTTATACATATCCATCTATGTATGTCAATATGTATATGTGTATATATCTATATAGATATATGGATAATTATATATACATATATGTTCACCATATGTCCTGAACATGGAGTGGAGTCCTACTTCAGCCCCAATAGTCCAAACTTCGTAGTGCAATGGGATGTCAGGTATGTATTGCAGGTATGTTTGTAGACTATTGCTACTGTAATAGGGATTGTCTTCACAGACATAGTGTATGTGGGAGGTCACATCTGCTTTTAACATGTGCACCATTGGCTACTGACAGACATCCTAAGAACATCATAGTACAGTACCACTGTTAGCACAGTAATACTCCTGTGGACTACAGTATAGATATGGCCAATATATGTGGGCAGTCTGACACACTCTGGACAGTCCAGAGGTATACACAGAACCCATTAGTACAAGGCATGTGGACCAAGCCTGACAATGTGGATGTTAACAGTCATGTAGATGGGTATAACAAGTAACTACCGGTATACATATGCCCCCATAGGTTATGCATTCACACACCCCTGTCTGCCCTAACACATAATAACCACTGGTACAGAAGTGCCATGGCCACATACTACCCACTAGTTATTGACATACATCTGTACAGCATCCCACTGACTGTTATGGTGGCCCAGCAACAGTACATCTGGCAAGTATCTGGACATGACATCTCACTAGGTAAGTACACTAAGTTGCTAGGCAAAGCACTGTGCAGGCTACAGGCAGACTGGCTCAACACTGACCTAAATTTTTTATGGGGGAATACACATGTGCATAACCACAACCAATATAAACACAGCCACAGTCACATATGGAAAGCTAGCATACTATTACAGTATATGGACTATCTGTTCAACTCCATCCTCATATGTGCCAGTCACACACTAACCCTACATTTACTAGGCCGCTGCACAGTGTGGTCCGATGCCTGTCTGTGGTATGGGATATGTGTGTGCTTGGCCCTACAAACATGTAAGCTGATAGGGTAACACACAGTGGAGCAGCATGTACCATCAGATAGAACAGGACCAAGAACAATGACATCTACCACAGTCTGTACACAGGCCAAGGTACATATTAACAGTACACACACTGTTGACAATCACCATAAGTACACATACCTCAGTACTGTACACACAACCACAGAATGTCCAGGTTATGTCATCAAATATAACCCCTACTATACATAACATGTGTAGCAGTCTGATATCTCACTGGCTTGTTATCAGATATGATGTCAATAAATATGGTACAGCACATATGCCCCTCTTACTGCATGACATATGTACAAAGGTTGGCAGAGTTGTGGCTGGAGGCACAAACACAGGGTCATTATTGACATGTTGCTGTGATAACCTCATACATTTACTGTTGTAACAGGGTTTGTTGCAACATATGTCCTATGAGGGAAATGAAGTCAGTAACTCTCACGGCTGTCACCATCTACAGACTGCAATCCTCTCACTACCTTCTGAAGATCACAGATAGGTGCTCTGTGGGTAACACAAGAAACAAAAGGCACCACACACTGCCCAATCTGCAGTTGACCTTACTGATGGGGGTTTCCTCATCAACATAGCACTGACATGACAGGTATTAAAACATGTAGGACAGCTATATCCACGCACACCCTGTTAAACCAACATTACTCCAATTGCAGTATAGCAGCACTTAGTGTATGTTGTTAGAGGTAAATCCCCAATCCATTTGTTATGCTGTTTGCCAAACAACAGATCTAGTTCCTGCTCGCAGTGAATGAAAAGGCCCAACACCAATGTGATGTTCCTAGATATTGTAGTGTGTTTCCATGCAATCAGCTATGGGAATGTTACCACAGCTGTTCCACATGCAATCAGCTAGATGAGGGCTGCAATTCATGCAGAGGCCATCAGTTGATCATGAGCATCACTTACAATACACATGCTGCAGCCTAAGCAAAGCAGGTGTAGGTCTCCACATCCACCAGAGAGGGAGTGGGAGAAGCAGACAGAGGCAAAGTAATGCCAGGGAGGGGTGGGAGAGTAAAACTTAAGTATGTTTGTGTTGCACACCTACAGACACAGGGTATCAAACCCCTGATGACTATGTAGTGCTATCACATTTCTATGCAGTTATCGGATGTGCCACATAGGTTACATGTTGAGGAGCCCTCAAAACATATATGTGATGGTGAGTGGCATCTGCAACAGGGATAAGGTAGCTATACAGTAGGTGTAGTACACGTGTCTGTCCGCATGAACAGGTGCCAGTATCAACACAGCCACACTCTCACAGGGACACACACACATTGACACACATGGTAGGGCCAGAAATACAACTCATCACGAGTGAGATTGTCACAACACATTACTGTGCATGTATCACATGCATCACAGGGGTCATACAGAGGTTATATGGGCAAAGGGTATGTGTAGGTGTCTGACATTGGACATCATGCTTCAGTATGCCGATGGAGGTTGTAGTGATTGTTAATGTGATCATACTCATCATAACACACACACACACACACACACACACACACACACACACACACACACACACACACACACACACACACACACAGTGCCAGTAGGTGTGTAGTGGTCGACTGTGCCAGACAGCTATACAAGGCTAGGTGATGGGTATACCTTGGCATCAGCCAACATTTGCCCACACAGGTGGTTATTGTATTCACCATCCAGTCACCTGGGTAACTATTGTGTGTGACCAGTACTGTGCATTGCTTGCCATGTATGTGTTCCTTAGTCCATGACATAGACAGTGTCTGGGATGTGCACACCTCCCACATGCATGTACAGTGATGTGGAACTGTACCCAGGGTGTCTGGCCCATGTTGTGTACACAGATTATCATCAGATGTGCCTGTCCTGGCCTCATGTGGTGGGAACTGGTAACAGACAGCAGGTTTACCCTGCACCTACATTGATAGCATGATACCAGCATTTCCTGGTGTCAGTGGCATCTGTCCATACAGAACATGTTTTCTGGCATGGTATGTCCTTTGTGGATCACATTTGATGGCACCACAGGTGTTGCTGGTGTCCAGTGGGGAACATAGGGAAGGTACACTATCAGCATGTACGTGCCTATTGGACATATGGACAGGGTGTCATGCCCTCTGTAGCCCACTGCAATCACACCATACTTACTATGAGTGGGCAATATGCAGGATACTACCAACATAGTGGCTTTTGCCTAGGCAGGTGAGTGTGTGTATGTGTGCATGAGACATGGGTTGTGAGTGCTCTCTGGGTAATACTAGGGTTGCTAACTTTGTTTGCTTGGCCTTGATGTCACATGTATGAGTATGGATTTGCACCCCAGCCTCTCGGCTATTTCATATCTGTTATCCCTGTATGGTGGACATTGTGATATATACTAGGGCCACCATATAAGAAATTCACAAAACCCACTCCACATTGAGCCCAGTTGTTACACACTCATAACCCCCTCCATACAGGATATGAGTTAAAAACACAGACAGAGAGCAGACAGACACACGCACACACACACACACACACACACACACACACACACACACACACACACACACACACACACCTGTCATATCTGGGATTAGAACTCCTATCTACCTAGTTTAGTGAACTACAGCACTATGCAGTTACAGGATGCACCAAAGAGATTACTGGAGTATTCCTTCCCCAAAGGTGGATTTCACATTGGATGACATCAGCAGGATTACCAAAGTAGGACATTTGAATTGTAGTGAGTGTGGCTAGGCTAAAATGCATTGCTCCCTACACAGACCTTGAAACACACACAAAACATCTACAACTGACATGTGTGGGTATAGATCCCAATACAGAGTTTTATATCACACTACAGCATGGAACTACTATAGGATGCACCACGGCGATTAGTGGTGTACTCCTTCCCCAAAGGTGTATTTCACAATGAATGACATCAGCAGGATTGCCAAAGTAGGGCATTTGAATTGTAGTGAGTGTGCCTAGGCTAAAATGCATTGCTCCCTACACAGACAGAGACACACACACACACACACACACACACACACACACACACACACACACACACACACACACACACACACACACACACAGAGTTGCCATGTCTGGGATTAGAACTCCTACCTAACTAGTTTATCATACTACAGCAGTATGTAGTTATAGGACATGCCACAGAGATTACTGGGCTACACCTTTCTGAAAGATGTATTTCACAGTGTATGACATCAGCAGCCTTGACACAGTAGGGCAATTGGATAGTAGTGAGTGTGACTAGCCTAAAAATCATTGCTCTCTCCACAGATGGTGACACACACACAGTTGCCATGTCTGGGATTAGAACTCCTACCTAACTACTTTATTACACTACTGCAGTATGCAGGTATAGGATGCACCACGGAGATTACTGGGCTACAGCTTTCCAAAAGGTGCATTTCACAGTGTATAACATCAGCAGCCTTGACAAAGCAAGGCATTTGATTTGTAGTGAGTGTGACTAGCCTAAAAAGCATTGATATCTCCACAGATGGTGAGTCTCTCTCTCACACACACACACACACACACACACACACACACACACACACACACACACACACACACACACACACACACACACACACACAGTTGCCATGTCTGGGATTAGAACTCCTACCTAACTAGTTTATCACACTACAGCAGTACACAGTTATAAGAAGCACCATGGAGATTACTGGCCTACACCTTTCACAAGGGTGTATTTCAAAGTGGATGACCTCAGAAGGCTTGTCATTATACAGCTATGGGGAGGGGAGTGTGTGTGCATGGGCCATAACCCATTAACCCATTAATCTAGAGGTTGACACACCACATGCGGGCACACGCAGGGCTATATTCCAAAAGGACATGTATACAGCTGCTAGATGACTACTTCCTTGTACAGTCATGTTGCACAGATAGTGCTTGCACCACATAGTCTGTCATGTTGACAGATACCAGTGGCTAAGGTCAAAAGTGAGTGACATCCAAACCTCATGTAGTTGTAGCCTTTTGGCTGTGTGCTGGGTGGGACAGGCCTCATAATGGATGGCCCCTTGTTACAGTCACTCTATTCCACACATCTGTGTACATCTACATTTGGCTTATTACAGTGTACTGTTCTTGGATATATATCTGTATTCCTATCCAGTGTGTGTGCAAAGCATGAGTGCTGCATACTGAGGAGTGTCTGCACTAACATCTGCAAATGTCAGATATGTCTGATCCAGTTGTTTGCAGACATGGCCTTCGTTTAAGTGTATGAGCATGCCTAGTATGACCTTTCGGTATGTTGTTGGCTGACATTGTGCTCATTTCTCTGTTTGTGAGCATGCCCAGTATGCCTTTCTGTATTGAATGTGTGGATTGATTCCAGGTAGTATGTACTGCAGTGCAGACATTTGTGTTGCACACCTACAGGTAGCATACTGTTTCTGCAGGGTATCTGTCAATCATTTGGCAATATGGGGACAAACTGTGCAGGGGATAGTGTGTACTGTAAGTGATTGTGTCTGTGCTGCTTCAGCTGCATGGTACTGCTGTTAGCAGAGATATTCAGACGTGTACTGTTATACACAGTGAAGTTTTCTGTCCTCATGTACTGTCAGGTGGACATTCTTGCTCACAGTGAGGATTTGTGGGATAAGGGTGACTGCAGCTGTGTCTGGTATTGTGGGCAGACACCTACATATTCATGGTAAGTTATGCCATTCTGGAAGGAGAGCTGCAGACACTTGGTGCTGGGCTTGTGTATCCTGTTCAGCACCTTGGTACAATGCTGGCTGAGGATCCCATACTTGTCTGCTCATCAACATCCCACTGATAAGCTAGAAGGCTTTCCTCCAACACAGAAAGGCTTGTGGGGCTCAGAAGCTTACCAACAATCCTGGATACAGCAAGTCTGTATCTGGACTAGGCTAGTTACAGGAAAGGTGGGAAACAAGTGCAAGTGCAGCTTTTAAACCAGAACATTGAAAGAGATGGAAAAAAATTGCCCAAATGGCTAATAGCTACAATTTCTGGGCCAGGAACCAATCCTCTTGTGTTAGATAGGCTACCTAATGCTTGCCACTCCCACTGATAAGCTAGAAGGCTTCTCTCCAACACAGAAGGGCTTGGGGGGGCTCAGAAGCTTACCAACAGTCCCAGATACAGAAAATCTATACCTGGACTACACTAGATATAGGAAAGATGGGGAACAAATGCAAAATGGGCTTTTAACCAGAAAGTAGAAAGAGATGGAAAAACTGCCCAAATGGCCAATGAACTACAATTTGAGGGACAAAACCCACTCTTCCTGTGGTAAATAGGCTACCTAGTGCTTACCACTCCCACTGATAAGCTAGAAGGCTTCCCTCCAACACAGAAAGGCTTGGGGGGCTCAGAAGCTTATCAACAGTCCTGGATACAGCAATTCTGTATCTGGACTTGAATAGTTACAGGAAAGGCAGGAAACAAGTTTAGAATTTTTTTTTTGTTACAGAAAAGCAGCTAAAACAGCAGTAAATACAATTTAGATTGTAGTGCAGGCCAGCACACCCAAGTGTGTAGCAACACTATAGCAAATATGGTTCAAATAAATGCAATTAAATTAACAAATGACTAAAAAGCAAGTGCAGAAGGCAATAAATTAGAAGGCTACTAACAAGCAGTAATAACTGCAGAGTAAGAGCGACTGAACAGATAACAGCACACAGAAGTGCAACTATGACAGTTACAGTAGGAGCAGCTGAATAAAATATATATATATATATATATATATATATATATATATATATATATTTTTTTTTTTTTTTTTTGAGGGATGGAACAGAGCAGGATTAAGAGGCTGCATGTGTTGTCCTTCCCAAATGCTCTCTTTGTACACAGTAGGAGTGCCTAAAATCAGAATATGATCTCACTGCACTTGTTGAGTGAGCAAATGAGATGGGCCCAGAAGGGGTATCCAAATACAGATCTAAAAGAGGGGCGGGCAATTTCAAAGCCACCAACATTAACACCAAAACAAGAACAGGGAGGGTGGGTGGAGAACTAACTGTAAAGAGACAGCCACAACTTTAGTTGAGTTAATATTCAGTGAAAAACAGAAATTAATAAATTAAATATTTAATAAAAAAAAATAATTAAAAATGTGGCAGGCTATTGCATTCTGTCAGTCCTACAGTCCAAGACCACCATACTGTATATTCCCCTGGGGTGACAGGGTAGATGTGATAGTTGTTCATGACAATACCTTCTATCAGTCTTGATCAGGTGGTGTGAATGCTGGCAGGGGGATACCTAGTGCTAGGGACACACCTGCATGGGACACCTGCACTGCATGATACAGTCTTCTGCTATTGCCATATACAGATGGGGTCATACTGTACCCATTCCTCACAGCAGGGATATTGCCAGAGATGTGCCTGTGGGTGGTGTTTGCATGGCTGGGTGCATGTGTGCTATGGACATTACTTGCATCTGACACACAGATATGCATGGGGCGTTACAGTTATGCTGGCATGTGCGGGTACATCAGCTGATTCCCAATACATAAGTCCTATATATGGCTAGGCTTGTATAGGCCCTAGGGCTGATAGCCTAGTACCAACCAACCTATGAACCTACCTCCTTTGTGATCTGCAGGTGCTCAGGCAGACATCACCGGTATCCCCTACTACAGGTCCTGTTACTGTGATGCATACCTATATGCACGTATCCAAGGGTGTCACCATTTCACGGTGACACAATATATACTGTATGTCTGGGGTACTTTCCCCTGTGTACTACTTGTATATCTAGCCCATCAGCCATGCCATGTCAGTCTTTCAGATGGTGAAACATATTACCACCATACATTTGCAATGGCTTACTGCTAGCATGTGTTATACTGGTGGGGATTGTCTTTGGCACTGCAGTCATGAGGGCTTGTACCTGTTATCAGCATTAGTTGGCAATGGCCACCAGGTCTTATCTCAACATGCATACATACTGACCACTCTCAGAAATTATGAAACACACACCATCATAACACACTCAGACCTGCATATTATGCAAATGCTATAACCTATCCTGCTACCTTGGCCACCTCTGTCCATCTGTGTTCCACTCGTATTATACCTACTCATACATGTTACTACATATCTACACAGGATTGGAGGGGCAGATCTGAGTGTCACTACATTTCTACGCTGGATTGGGGGAAGGGGCAGACCTGTCTGTTTCCACATGTCTACATAGGTGTGTGGGGGGGGCACACCTGATTGTTACTACATTTCTACATAAGATTGTGGGGGGACACACCTGACTGTTTGTAAATTTCTACACAGGATTAGGGGGGCACACCTGACTGCTACCACATTTCTGCACAGGATTGGGAGGGAGACACCTGACTGTTTTACATATCTACATGGGAATGGAAGGGACAAACCTGACTGTTACAACATTTCTACATAGGGTTGTGGGGGGCCACACCTGACTGTGTTTAAATTTCTACACAGGATTGGGGGGCACACCTGACTGTTACTACATTTCTACACAGGATTGGGGGACACACCTGACTGTTTTACATGTCTACATGGGAGTAGGGGGCCACACTTGACTGTTACCACATGTCTACATAGGGTTGTGGGGGGTAACACCAGACTGCGTTTACATTTCTGCACAGGATGGGGGGTACTCCTGACTGTTACTACAGTTCCACACAGGATTGGGGGACACACATCTGACTGTTTTACATGTTACATGGGAGTGGGGGGGCACACCTGACTTTTGCTACATATCTACATAGGGTTGTGGGGGGCCACATCTGACTGTGTTTACATTTCTACACAGGATTTGGGGGACACACCTGACTGCTTTACATGTCTACATGGGAATGGGGGGCACACCTGACTGTTACCACATTTCTACATAGGGTTGTGGGGGGCACACCTGACTGTTTCTACATTTCTACACAGGATTGGGGGGCACACCTGAATGTTTCTACGTCTACATGGGAGTAGGGGGCACACCTGACTGTTTTTACATTTCTACACAGGATTGGGGGGCACACCTGACTGTTTCTACATGTCTACATGGGAGTGGGGGCACACCTGACTGTTACTACATTTCTACATAGGGTTGTGGGGGGCCACATCTGACTGTTTTTACATTTCTACACAGGATTGGGAGGGGGGACACCTGACTGTTACTACATTTCTACATAGGAGTGGGGGAGACACACCTGACTGTTTCTACATGTCTACAAGGGAGTGGGGGGAAACCCTGACTGTTACTACATTTCTACACAGAACTGGGGGGGCACACGTGACTGTTACTACATTTCTACACAGGATTGGGGAGGGCACACCTGACTGTTTCTACATTTCTACACAGGATTGGGGGGACACACCTTACTGTTTCTACATATCTACATAGGATGGGGGGCACACATGGCACATGCACACATTTGCTATGACTGTACTGGTATGTCAGGTACTCCATTTCATTCTCTATTCTAACCTATCATACTGACTAGAGGCATATCAGTGTACTACAGGTCTTAGCTTTGGCTGCCCTAGAAATTAGTGTCTGACTTCCTTCCCTTCAGAACTAGCATCCCACTGCCTGACCTGCTGTAGTCTGTCTGTATAGGCCAGGGGGGAGGTTACAGATAGGCATCATTCAGAGGCCATAGCACAGGCTCTGTTTGGGTTTGTCTACACCTGTCCTGGTGGCTGAGACTGTTGTTGGGTATGTGAACCTCCCTGACTGGCATGTGTGAGTCATATGGACACATGTCACCCAGCACATTTCCTGCAGTTGATTTTGTCACACTGTGTAGTACTGGCTACTATGGTGACTCCAGTATGTGTTACAGATGTCATGGTGCCACTATGGGTGTCTACTATCTGCTGCCATAACATTCAGCCACCCAATTCCTTTGCATGCTCACATCCATACCATAGCTACAGGTAATGACACATTCTACTCCATTTGGTAATTGGTAGGTTGATTGACTTACCTTGTGGGTAAGGATTGAAGATGGTGCTGAAGGGCTGCCTATGTCGGATGCACATAGTACACTCCCTATACATGGTTGAGCACAGGTAGTGTCATGTTTGGCATCCCTTTTACTGTATGTGCGAGTCAGAGAGAGGTGTCATTCCCTTGGTCCCTACTGTGTCAGTGTATGTGCTATGCATTGTCTCCTTGCCATGGCCAGGGCATACTGGGCACACCTCTATCTGCCTACTGGGGCAGGCTCAGGTTGTTTCTCCTTCAAGACACTCTGTGCCTGTGCAGGCATTGGCATTGGTGGGGGGCAATGTGGCCCTGCCCCATGCTGTTCCTGCTGCAGCTGTTTCCACAGGATCATATTGTGTAGCATGGCACATACCATGACAAGTTGGGTACATGTAGATGGCGAGTACTGCAAGGCTCCACTGGATGTGTCCAGACACCGGAACTGTGACTTCAGCATCCCAACACATGCTCTATTATAAGTCTGATCTGTGTGTGTACCTCATTATGGAGTTCTTGTTCAGGTGTGTGTGCATTTCTGATGGATGTCATCAGCCACGGCTCCAGTGTGTAACCAGCATTCCCCACTAGATGATCGTAGGGGATGTCCCCATTGGCAAATCCCTGGTACAGCTGCATCAGATGCCAAATGTGGGAATCGTGATAGCTTCCAGGGCAGCCAGAACACACATTCGTTATAATGCCCTCGGCATCACAGATGACCTGGCAGTTGATGTAAGGGATGCTATTGCAGTTGATGTAGGCCCTATCTTGATCACCGGGAGGTGCTTTGATGCATATGTGTGTGCAGTCTATACCACCCACTACCTCAGGGTATTCTGCTATTTGGTGGAAGAGATGCATATTGCTGGCCAACACCTCATGTGTGTTGAGGAAATATACATGCTCACTGGCTTGTGCTGACATGACATCCAGGAACTGGTGGAATACTCTGGATGTTGATGCCTGTGAGATCCCCATGATATCCCCAGTTGAGCTTTGGGAAGCACCTGTGGCTAGTATTCCTAGGCCTACACATACCTTGGTACCCACTGGGATGGGTTCCCCTCGGTCAGTTTGGTGTGTCAGGTGTGGCCGGCACAGCTCAACAATTTGCTGTAGGAAGTCCCTGTCTACCCTATAGCACTCCACTATCTCCAGCTCATGCAGCCCCTGGTAGGTTACCCTGGGTCTGTACACTCTTCTCCGTCTCCTCATTGTGGGATGATTGGCAGCATTCACATCCTCACCACCCTCAGCCTCGTGCACATGTTGTTCTATGTTTCCTGCTGCAGCCCCTCTCATTTTGTAGGTTTGTTTGTTAAACGTTCCCTGCTTGTATACACCGGTGGTGTAGAGTATGGGAAAAGCAGAGGGGAAGGTGTTTGCATACTTTATAGTACTGTTCTGGGCTGGTCTGGTCTGCTGCCTGTGTAATTGGATGATTTTGATACATTTCACCTGCCAGCTATGCAAGTTCTCCTTGATTATCTTCCTACTGTTGTTTTCCCTTCCCATTGCCTTCCTGTTTAAGCTCGGGGCCGCGCCGCACAAACAGAGTGCTCAAATGTACACAGTGCTGCTATTTCCTGGTTTAACTTATTTTTCTTCCTTTAAAACCCAGTGTGTGGCGTGCAAACCCGCTTAGGCAATGTAAAGAGTGCTAGGCATATTCAGACACCCCCCTAGCTTAGCTGAGCACACCCGAGCCACAGGGCTCCAATCCACTTAGAGTATGCCTGACACCCCCCATGATGTCAGCTAACTCCTAGGCTTGCACCAAGCTATTCCTACTCTTACACTGTTGGGACCTGACTAGCATGCTGGGGAAAACTGGGATTCACTATTATTCCCCTCATTTGCATAGGATTGCCTGCTAATGCATAGTTACATGTCTCACACTGAGCCTCCTCCCTTAGCAACCACTACTCACTGGCCATGTTGTCTTCTGCCTGCTTTTGACTTGCATGGCAGAATAGTGATTTTAGTTAGAATGCTTATTTTAGGTTTATTTTGTTATTTCCACCCGATCCCATTTGCGCACCACTGCCCTATGCTTAAACAGCTGTAAACTGAATGGGGCCACAGCAAACAATCTTATTGTTAACTGACGCATTTGTGGAGGCAGTCATAAACCTAAATGAGAGAAGTGCTTAGCTTCTGGTCAGCTATGACACAAACGTAAAAAGTAGAATCATTTCAAAAGGCTTTGCAAGTCTTTTATTAAAAGAGAGCATCTGAAGAAGCAAGTAGATCATATAGCGAGCTGTGAGCAAACTTTTTATGTCAATGGTGTCTCTGTGATCAGTGAAACAGTTAACACAGTGGATTATCAGCTGGCAGCAAAAAGTGAAATATTTTGTACTGTACAGATTAATGGGAAACCTGTAGACCTTAAAGTAGACACTGGGTCCAAATGCAATGTTATATCAGCACAAATGTTTGCCAAAGTAAAAGCTGGGGAAAAGCTTGATTAAGCAAAATGTGCAAAACTAGTTGCTTAAAGTGGTGAAGAGATTCAAACTGATGGTACAGTAGTTCTCACATGCCATTCTGCTGGGAACAGCTATGACTTGCAGTTTTATATACTCAAAAGACACTTGCAGTCACTGTTAGGTCTCAAAGGCAGTTTGAGAATAGGACTGATTTAATTTAATAAAGAGGTTCACCATATAAGTCTGAAGAACCATGATAGTTTTACACAAAACATTTTTAGTGAATATGCTGATATTTTCAAAGACATGCTTGATAAACTTCCAGTCACATATTTCATGAAGTTAAACCATGAAGTAAGCCCAGTTGTCAGACCAGCAAGGAATGTTCTGGTAGCAGTGAAGAGCAAAGTGAAAGCAGAACTTGAAAAAATAGTGAATTTAGGTGTCCTTACTCCAGTAAAAGAACTGACTGAATGTGATGGGTATACTTCATGGTCATAGCTCATAAGAAAAGCTCAGATGATATTCAGATATGTATTGATCCAAGAGACTTCAACAAAGCTCTTAAACATTCTCATCATCCAATGCATACAGTAGAAGAAGTAGCTGATCTCATGCCAAATGCCGCTATTTTTTCTGACTTGGATACAAAAAGTTCATTTTGGCAGATTTTGCTGGATCACAAATCTTAATTGTTAACCACTTTCAGTGCACCATTTGGCAGATACAGATTTTTGAGAATGCTACTTGGGATAAATTCTGCCAGTGAAATCTTTCAACATGCAATGGAACAAATTTTTTCTGGTTATCCATGTGCTGTCATTGTAGATGGCATTATTGTAGGGGGCAATGGTGAAGATGAACATGATAGAAAGCTCAAGAAAGTTCTAGACCATGCACGTGAAGTACATCCTCAGAAATGCAAATTTCATAAAACCGAAAAAAGTTACTTATGTGGGTCATTTGTTTACTAGTTCTGGCCATCTAAACAAGCAACAATTCTTGAGAAACCATTTCCAGACAATGTCACATCTTTGCAATGTTTTCTTGGTTTGGTCAAATATTTAGGAAAGTTCATCTGAGACCTGAGTGAGCTTTCAACACCGTTACATAAGCTGATGCACAAAAATGCAAACTGGACCTGGCTGGAACAACACCAAAAAGCATTTGACATTCTGAAGCAGAAAATTGCCAGTCTACCCACATTGAGATATTATGATGTTCACAAACCTGTAACTCCTTTGTGTGATGCTTCAAAGTATGGTCTTGGTGCAGCATGGCTTCAGGAAGGCATACCATTAGAATATGCATCCAGAACTTTAACTCAAACAGAGATGCATTATGCACAAATAGAGAATGAACTTTTGGCAGTAGTGTTCAAATGTTCAAAGTTCAATGATTATATTTATGGCAAACCTATCCAAACAGAGACTGATCACCAACCTCTAATGACAATTTTGAAAAAGAAAATACATACAGCCCCAGCATGCTTGCAATGCATGATGTTAAAATTGGAAAAGTACAATTTCAATATTGTCTGTACAAAAGGCAAATATATATACCTTGCTGATGCTTTGTCAAGACACACAGACAAACAACAGAGCAACATGACATTGAGAAAGCAGACTTAGAAGTTATGGAAGTCAGAAATCTTTCCTCATCACATCTTGATGAACTCAAAAATCATACAGCTTCAGACCCAGTTCTCTACAATCTGAAAAATGTTATCATTCAAGGATGGCCAGCATGACAACCAGTCAACCACTTGACATACAAAAGTAATTTCCTTACCGAGACGAGCTCATGATGGAAGATGGAATCATCATGAAAGATCCTAAAGTGGTAATTCCTACAGCATTACAACAGGAATATATCCACATTTTGCATTGTGATCACCCAGGTACTGAGTCAACCAAAAGAAGGGCAAGAGGCATAGTATTTTGGCCTTCTATGTCAAAAGATAAAGAGAAGGAAACTAACATGCTCAATTTGCAACAGCACTAAATTGTACCAACAAAAAGAACCACTTCACCTAAACCAGATTCCTGAATTACCATGGTCGATGCTTGCTACAAACATTTTTGAATGGAATGGTCAGCATTACTTAGTGTTAGTAGACTCTTACTCATATTGGTGTGAAATTGACCTTATTCCAAACTTAACATCCAGCACTGTCATTACGAAGTTGAAGAGACATTTTTTTCTGTCCATGGTAGTCCGCACAAAGTTATATCTAACAATGGTGCACAGTTTACAAGTCAGCAGTTCAAGACATTTGCTGAGACTTGGGACTTTATCCATGTTACTAGTAGTCCTGAGTATCCACAGTCCAATGGATTAACTGAGTGTGCAGTTCAAAGTGCAAAGTACTTGTCGGAGAAATCCAGGAGAGATGGTACCAATGTTTTTTCTTAACCAACTTAGTCTCAGAAGCATTCCTCGAGATAATGTGCTTGGTTCACCTGCTCAGAGATTGTTCTCCACACAGACTAGAACTACTCTTCCAATCAGTAAACAATTATTGATACCAAATGCAAAGAACAACAAAATAGTCAAAACTCAACTTTCCAGAAAGCGTCAGTCACAAAAGTTGTATTACGCTAAATCCAGCAAACCTCTCAGACCATTAAGACAAGGAGAGATTGTGAGAATGAAAACATCTAAAGGATATGACCGAGTGAGAATTGTCAAAAACATTTGTGAGGAACTGAGATCTTACACTGTACAATCTGAAGGAATGGATTTCAGAAGGAATCGAAGACATATACTTCCAGTCTCCGAACCAGTGATGCAGCAGATTGCTTGTGCCAGAGACTCTATTTTTCAGAGTGACGCTACACTTGTTCGAAATCCAGAGGACAGTGTACTCTCTTCAAGTAATCCTGATGTAAACCATGAAGTTTCAATTGAGAAAGAATCCCCAGAGGCTGTCTCTGTTGCTAAACCCAGTAAAAATTTTTATGTGACCAGATCAGTTAGAATTATCAGACCCAATCCGAAATACACAGCGACTTGGACTTGAATTCTATTTGTTGTTAATATGTTGATATATCTAGCATGTAAAATGTCTTGTTTTCCCATCACGTCGAACAAATTAAAGAGATAGGATGTAGATCATTGAGTATAATGTACAGTACCTAGTCAGCCACTGTAGTTGGATAGTATGTGCACATATATTACTGAGCACGTGCAAAATCAGTGACATTTTGTATAATCAGTCAGAGTGAATGCAGACATGAATGGAGATGTGCATGCAACTGTGTTTGAAGTAATGAGTCAGTCAGTTAGCTTAAGTATATGTTCCAGGTACAGTTCCTGATGTGTTTATGTGCAATAAATATATTGAACCCATTGCAATGCTTTATTGTCCCTTGACAAGCGACACAGACCACTGTATAGCTCACCAGATGAGGAACTGAAAGCACAACAGCAAGTTGTCAAAACTTTTTCAGATGGCAAGAATGTCATAAATGTGCAA